>NW_025950704.1:0-55923 GCF_021028975.2 Sphaerodactylus townsendi
ATGCCCCATTGGGACAGGTGGACGCCATCCGGCTGGAAAAGGTCCATGACGTCCCGGGTGATTTCGGAGTGTTCCGCCACCGCTCCCCCGAGGGAGAGCACCACCTTGGCGGCCGCCTTATTGACTTTTCTGCAGGCCCTGTCCACTGCAGAGGGATCCAACGCTCCGCTCCAATGGGCCCGCTGCACCATCTCGGACCAAACCAAGGTCATATTAGGCCGGTGCCTGGCAAAGCTTCTGAGCGTGGCGGCCACCGCAAAACGCAGGTCAAGGCCCGACCTGGCGGGGAGATCTTCCTCCCAAGGTGGATGACCAGGAGGTCCGGTGTAGCCAGCTGAAAAATGTATTCAATGACCTTGGGCTCTAGCTCATGCCAAAGCATGTGCCCCTGCCCCATCCAGGAAATTCTTACGTGCGCCCTGAGTCCGAGATGCCGGCCCCATTCGGAATTGCAGGCGTGGTCCCCGACTCTGTTGACGAGGCTGTGCCCCACGACCCACACCTGCCGATAGACAGTCTGCGGCGTCCCTGGAGGCACTGAGGAGGGAAATCAACAAGTCAGGTGTGGGCGAATGTACGCCCGAAAGGCCCCCGACCGCCACCTGCCCAAACTGCGGATATCCTCCGGGGCCCTGCCTTCTGCTGCCACGGCCGTGGCGGCCCCTATTCTGAACGAGTGCAGGCCGAACTCCGCGGCCGGTAGCCCAGCTTGAGCCAAGCATGCCCTGAACACCGCCAGCATTTGGAACCTGGTGAGGGGGGACCCATCCTCGTGCACCAAAAGCATGCCACCCACCCCACCCCCCCCCCCCCCCACCCCCCCCCCCCCCCCCCCCCCCCCCCCCCCTCCCCCCCCCCCCCCCCCCCCCCCCCCCCCCCACCCCCCCCCCCCCCCACCCCCCCCCCCCCCCACCCCCCCCCCCCCCCACCCCCCCCCCCCCCCACCCCCCCCCCCCCCCACCCCCCCCCCCCCCCACCCCCCCCCCCCCCCACCCCCCCCCCCCCCCACCCCCCCCCCCCCCCACCCCCCCCCCCCCCCACCCCCCCCCCCCCCCACCCCCCCCCCCCCCCACCCCCCCCCCCCCCCACCCCCCCCCCCCCCCACCCCCCCCCCCCCCCACCCCCCCCCCCCCCCACCCCCCCCCCCCCCCACCCCCCCCCCCCCCCACCCCCCCCCCCCCCCACCCCCCCCCCCCCCCACCCCCCCCCCCCCCCACCCCCCCCCCCCCCCACCCCCCCCCCCCCCCACCCCCCCCCCCCCCCACCCCCCCCCCCCCCCACCCCCCCCCCCCCCCACCCCCCCCCCCCCCCACCCCCCCCCCCCCCCACCCCCCCCCCCCCCCACCCCCCCCCCCCCCCACCCCCCCCCCCCCCCACCCCCCCCCCCCCCCACCCCCCCCCCCCCCCACCCCCCCCCCCCCCCACCCCCCCCCCCCCCCACCCCCCCCCCCCCCCACCCCCCCCCCCCCCCACCCCCCCCCCCCCCCACCCCCCCCCCCCCCCACCCCCCCCCCCCCCCACCCCCCCCCCCCCCCACCCCCCCCCCCCCCCACCCCCCCCCCCCCCCACCCCCCCCCCCCCCCACCCCCCCCCCCCCCCACCCCCCCCCCCCCCCACCCCCCCCCCCCCCCACCCCCCCCCCCCCCCACCCCCCCCCCCCCCCACCCCCCCCCCCCCCCACCCCCCCCCCCCCCCACCCCCCCCCCCCCCCACCCCCCCCCCCCCCCACCCCCCCCCCCCCCCACCCCCCCCCCCCCCCACCCCCCCCCCCCCCCACCCCCCCCCCCCCCCACCCCCCCCCCCCCCCACCCCCCCCCCCCCCCACCCCCCCCCCCCCCCACCCCCCCCCCCCCCCACCCCCCCCCCCCCCCACCCCCCCCCCCCCCCACCCCCCCCCCCCCCCACCCCCCCCCCCCCCCACCCCCCCCCCCCCCCACCCCCCCCCCCCCCCACCCCCCCCCCCCCCCACCCCCCCCCCCCCCCACCCCCCCCCCCCCCCACCCCCCCCCCCCCCCACCCCCCCCCCCCCCCACCCCCCCCCCCCCCCACCCCCCCCCCCCCCCACCCCCCCCCCCCCCCACCCCCCCCCCCCCCCACCCCCCCCCCCCCCCACCCCCCCCCCCCCCCACCCCCCCCCCCCCCCACCCCCCCCCCCCCCCACCCCCCCCCCCCCCCACCCCCCCCCCCCCCCACCCCCCCCCCCCCCCACCCCCCCCCCCCCCCACCCCCCCCCCCCCCCACCCCCCCCCCCCCCCACCCCCCCCCCCCCCCACCCCCCCCCCCCCCCACCCCCCCCCCCCCCCACCCCCCCCCCCCCCCACCCCCCCCCCCCCCCACCCCCCCCCCCCCCCACCCCCCCCCCCCCCCACCCCCCCCCCCCCCCACCCCCCCCCCCCCCCACCCCCCCCCCCCCCCACCCCCCCCCCCCCCCACCCCCCCCCCCCCCCACCCCCCCCCCCCCCCACCCCCCCCCCCCCCCACCCCCCCCCCCCCCCACCCCCCCCCCCCCCCACCCCCCCCCCCCCCCACCCCCCCCCCCCCCCACCCCCCCCCCCCCCCACCCCCCCCCCCCCCCACCCCCCCCCCCCCCCACCCCCCCCCCCCCCCACCCCCCCCCCCCCCCACCCCCCCCCCCCCCCACCCCCCCCCCCCCCCACCCCCCCCCCCCCCCACCCCCCCCCCCCCCCACCCCCCCCCCCCCCCACCCCCCCCCCCCCCCACCCCCCCCCCCCCCCACCCCCCCCCCCCCCCACCCCCCCCCCCCCCCACCCCCCCCCCCCCCCACCCCCCCCCCCCCCCACCCCCCCCCCCCCCCACCCCCCCCCCCCCCCACCCCCCCCCCCCCCCACCCCCCCCCCCCCCCACCCCCCCCCCCCCCCACCCCCCCCCCCCCCCACCCCCCCCCCCCCCCACCCCCCCCCCCCCCCACCCCCCCCCCCCCCCACCCCCCCCCCCCCCCACCCCCCCCCCCCCCCACCCCCCCCCCCCCCCACCCCCCCCCCCCCCCACCCCCCCCCCCCCCCACCCCCCCCCCCCCCCACCCCCCCCCCCCCCCACCCCCCCCCCCCCCCACCCCCCCCCCCCCCCACCCCCCCCCCCCCCCACCCCCCCCCCCCCCCACCCCCCCCCCCCCCCACCCCCCCCCCCCCCCACCCCCCCCCCCCCCCACCCCCCCCCCCCCCCACCCCCCCCCCCCCCCACCCCCCCCCCCCCCCACCCCCCCCCCCCCCCACCCCCCCCCCCCCCCACCCCCCCCCCCCCCCACCCCCCCCCCCCCCCACCCCCCCCCCCCCCCACCCCCCCCCCCCCCCACCCCCCCCCCCCCCCACCCCCCCCCCCCCCCACCCCCCCCCCCCCCCACCCCCCCCCCCCCCCACCCCCCCCCCCCCCCACCCCCCCCCCCCCCCACCCCCCCCCCCCCCCACCCCCCCCCCCCCCCACCCCCCCCCCCCCCCACCCCCCCCCCCCCCCACCCCCCCCCCCCCCCACCCCCCCCCCCCCCCACCCCCCCCCCCCCCCACCCCCCCCCCCCCCCACCCCCCCCCCCCCCCACCCCCCCCCCCCCCCACCCCCCCCCCCCCCCACCCCCCCCCCCCCCCACCCCCCCCCCCCCCCACCCCCCCCCCCCCCCACCCCCCCCCCCCCCCACCCCCCCCCCCCCCCACCCCCCCCCCCCCCCACCCCCCCCCCCCCCCACCCCCCCCCCCCCCCACCCCCCCCCCCCCCCACCCCCCCCCCCCCCCACCCCCCCCCCCCCCCACCCCCCCCCCCCCCCACCCCCCCCCCCCCCCACCCCCCCCCCCCCCCACCCCCCCCCCCCCCCACCCCCCCCCCCCCCCACCCCCCCCCCCCCCCACCCCCCCCCCCCCCCACCCCCCCCCCCCCCCACCCCCCCCCCCCCCCACCCCCCCCCCCCCCCACCCCCCCCCCCCCCCACCCCCCCCCCCCCCCACCCCCCCCCCCCCCCACCCCCCCCCCCCCCCACCCCCCCCCCCCCCCACCCCCCCCCCCCCCCACCCCCCCCCCCCCCCACCCCCCCCCCCCCCCACCCCCCCCCCCCCCCACCCCCCCCCCCCCCCACCCCCCCCCCCCCCCACCCCCCCCCCCCCCCACCCCCCCCCCCCCCCACCCCCCCCCCCCCCCACCCCCCCCCCCCCCCACCCCCCCCCCCCCCCACCCCCCCCCCCCCCCACCCCCCCCCCCCCCCACCCCCCCCCCCCCCCACCCCCCCCCCCCCCCACCCCCCCCCCCCCCCACCCCCCCCCCCCCCCACCCCCCCCCCCCCCCACCCCCCCCCCCCCCCACCCCCCCCCCCCCCCACCCCCCCCCCCCCCCACCCCCCCCCCCCCCCACCCCCCCCCCCCCCCACCCCCCCCCCCCCCCACCCCCCCCCCCCCCCACCCCCCCCCCCCCCCACCCCCCCCCCCCCCCACCCCCCCCCCCCCCCACCCCCCCCCCCCCCCACCCCCCCCCCCCCCCACCCCCCCCCCCCCCCACCCCCCCCCCCCCCCACCCCCCCCCCCCCCCACCCCCCCCCCCCCCCACCCCCCCCCCCCCCCACCCCCCCCCCCCCCCACCCCCCCCCCCCCCCACCCCCCCCCCCCCCCACCCCCCCCCCCCCCCACCCCCCCCCCCCCCCACCCCCCCCCCCCCCCACCCCCCCCCCCCCCCACCCCCCCCCCCCCCCACCCCCCCCCCCCCCCACCCCCCCCCCCCCCCACCCCCCCCCCCCCCCACCCCCCCCCCCCCCCACCCCCCCCCCCCCCCACCCCCCCCCCCCCCCACCCCCCCCCCCCCCCACCCCCCCCCCCCCCCACCCCCCCCCCCCCCCACCCCCCCCCCCCCCCACCCCCCCCCCCCCCCACCCCCCCCCCCCCCCACCCCCCCCCCCCCCCACCCCCCCCCCCCCCCACCCCCCCCCCCCCCCACCCCCCCCCCCCCCCACCCCCCCCCCCCCCCACCCCCCCCCCCCCCCACCCCCCCCCCCCCCCACCCCCCCCCCCCCCCACCCCCCCCCCCCCCCACCCCCCCCCCCCCCCACCCCCCCCCCCCCCCACCCCCCCCCCCCCCCACCCCCCCCCCCCCCCACCCCCCCCCCCCCCCACCCCCCCCCCCCCCCACCCCCCCCCCCCCCCACCCCCCCCCCCCCCCACCCCCCCCCCCCCCCACCCCCCCCCCCCCCCACCCCCCCCCCCCCCCACCCCCCCCCCCCCCCACCCCCCCCCCCCCCCACCCCCCCCCCCCCCCACCCCCCCCCCCCCCCACCCCCCCCCCCCCCCACCCCCCCCCCCCCCCACCCCCCCCCCCCCCCACCCCCCCCCCCCCCCACCCCCCCCCCCCCCCACCCCCCCCCCCCCCCACCCCCCCCCCCCCCCACCCCCCCCCCCCCCCACCCCCCCCCCCCCCCACCCCCCCCCCCCCCCACCCCCCCCCCCCCCCACCCCCCCCCCCCCCCACCCCCCCCCCCCCCCACCCCCCCCCCCCCCCACCCCCCCCCCCCCCCACCCCCCCCCCCCCCCACCCCCCCCCCCCCCCACCCCCCCCCCCCCCCACCCCCCCCCCCCCCCACCCCCCCCCCCCCCCACCCCCCCCCCCCCCCACCCCCCCCCCCCCCCACCCCCCCCCCCCCCCACCCCCCCCCCCCCCCACCCCCCCCCCCCCCCACCCCCCCCCCCCCCCACCCCCCCCCCCCCCCACCCCCCCCCCCCCCCACCCCCCCCCCCCCCCACCCCCCCCCCCCCCCACCCCCCCCCCCCCCCACCCCCCCCCCCCCCCACCCCCCCCCCCCCCCACCCCCCCCCCCCCCCACCCCCCCCCCCCCCCACCCCCCCCCCCCCCCACCCCCCCCCCCCCCCACCCCCCCCCCCCCCCACCCCCCCCCCCCCCCACCCCCCCCCCCCCCCACCCCCCCCCCCCCCCACCCCCCCCCCCCCCCACCCCCCCCCCCCCCCACCCCCCCCCCCCCCCACCCCCCCCCCCCCCCACCCCCCCCCCCCCCCACCCCCCCCCCCCCCCACCCCCCCCCCCCCCCACCCCCCCCCCCCCCCACCCCCCCCCCCCCCCACCCCCCCCCCCCCCCACCCCCCCCCCCCCCCACCCCCCCCCCCCCCCACCCCCCCCCCCCCCCACCCCCCCCCCCCCCCACCCCCCCCCCCCCCCACCCCCCCCCCCCCCCACCCCCCCCCCCCCCCACCCCCCCCCCCCCCCACCCCCCCCCCCCCCCACCCCCCCCCCCCCCCACCCCCCCCCCCCCCCACCCCCCCCCCCCCCCACCCCCCCCCCCCCCCACCCCCCCCCCCCCCCACCCCCCCCCCCCCCCACCCCCCCCCCCCCCCACCCCCCCCCCCCCCCACCCCCCCCCCCCCCCACCCCCCCCCCCCCCCACCCCCCCCCCCCCCCACCCCCCCCCCCCCCCACCCCCCCCCCCCCCCACCCCCCCCCCCCCCCACCCCCCCCCCCCCCCACCCCCCCCCCCCCCCACCCCCCCCCCCCCCCACCCCCCCCCCCCCCCACCCCCCCCCCCCCCCACCCCCCCCCCCCCCCACCCCCCCCCCCCCCCACCCCCCCCCCCCCCCACCCCCCCCCCCCCCCACCCCCCCCCCCCCCCACCCCCCCCCCCCCCCACCCCCCCCCCCCCCCACCCCCCCCCCCCCCCACCCCCCCCCCCCCCCACCCCCCCCCCCCCCCACCCCCCCCCCCCCCCACCCCCCCCCCCCCCCACCCCCCCCCCCCCCCACCCCCCCCCCCCCCCACCCCCCCCCCCCCCCACCCCCCCCCCCCCCCACCCCCCCCCCCCCCCACCCCCCCCCCCCCCCACCCCCCCCCCCCCCCACCCCCCCCCCCCCCCACCCCCCCCCCCCCCCACCCCCCCCCCCCCCCACCCCCCCCCCCCCCCACCCCCCCCCCCCCCCACCCCCCCCCCCCCCCACCCCCCCCCCCCCCCACCCCCCCCCCCCCCCACCCCCCCCCCCCCCCACCCCCCCCCCCCCCCACCCCCCCCCCCCCCCACCCCCCCCCCCCCCCACCCCCCCCCCCCCCCACCCCCCCCCCCCCCCACCCCCCCCCCCCCCCACCCCCCCCCCCCCCCACCCCCCCCCCCCCCCACCCCCCCCCCCCCCCACCCCCCCCCCCCCCCACCCCCCCCCCCCCCCACCCCCCCCCCCCCCCACCCCCCCCCCCCCCCACCCCCCCCCCCCCCCACCCCCCCCCCCCCCCACCCCCCCCCCCCCCCACCCCCCCCCCCCCCCACCCCCCCCCCCCCCCACCCCCCCCCCCCCCCACCCCCCCCCCCCCCCACCCCCCCCCCCCCCCACCCCCCCCCCCCCCCACCCCCCCCCCCCCCCACCCCCCCCCCCCCCCACCCCCCCCCCCCCCCACCCCCCCCCCCCCCCACCCCCCCCCCCCCCCACCCCCCCCCCCCCCCACCCCCCCCCCCCCCCACCCCCCCCCCCCCCCACCCCCCCCCCCCCCCACCCCCCCCCCCCCCCACCCCCCCCCCCCCCCACCCCCCCCCCCCCCCACCCCCCCCCCCCCCCACCCCCCCCCCCCCCCACCCCCCCCCCCCCCCACCCCCCCCCCCCCCCACCCCCCCCCCCCCCCACCCCCCCCCCCCCCCACCCCCCCCCCCCCCCACCCCCCCCCCCCCCCACCCCCCCCCCCCCCCACCCCCCCCCCCCCCCACCCCCCCCCCCCCCCACCCCCCCCCCCCCCCACCCCCCCCCCCCCCCACCCCCCCCCCCCCCCACCCCCCCCCCCCCCCACCCCCCCCCCCCCCCACCCCCCCCCCCCCCCACCCCCCCCCCCCCCCACCCCCCCCCCCCCCCACCCCCCCCCCCCCCCACCCCCCCCCCCCCCCACCCCCCCCCCCCCCCACCCCCCCCCCCCCCCACCCCCCCCCCCCCCCACCCCCCCCCCCCCCCACCCCCCCCCCCCCCCACCCCCCCCCCCCCCCACCCCCCCCCCCCCCCACCCCCCCCCCCCCCCACCCCCCCCCCCCCCCACCCCCCCCCCCCCCCACCCCCCCCCCCCCCCACCCCCCCCCCCCCCCACCCCCCCCCCCCCCCACCCCCCCCCCCCCCCACCCCCCCCCCCCCCCACCCCCCCCCCCCCCCACCCCCCCCCCCCCCCACCCCCCCCCCCCCCCACCCCCCCCCCCCCCCACCCCCCCCCCCCCCCACCCCCCCCCCCCCCCACCCCCCCCCCCCCCCACCCCCCCCCCCCCCCACCCCCCCCCCCCCCCACCCCCCCCCCCCCCCACCCCCCCCCCCCCCCACCCCCCCCCCCCCCCACCCCCCCCCCCCCCCACCCCCCCCCCCCCCCACCCCCCCCCCCCCCCACCCCCCCCCCCCCCCACCCCCCCCCCCCCCCACCCCCCCCCCCCCCCACCCCCCCCCCCCCCCACCCCCCCCCCCCCCCACCCCCCCCCCCCCCCACCC
This sequence comes from Sphaerodactylus townsendi, assembly GCF_021028975.2. NCBI lineage: Eukaryota > Metazoa > Chordata > Lepidosauria > Squamata > Sphaerodactylidae > Sphaerodactylus > Sphaerodactylus townsendi. Next base: position 8,436 of record NW_025950704.1, read on the forward strand.
CCCCCCCCCCCCACCCCCCCCCCCCCCCACCCCCCCCCCCCCCCACCCCCCCCCCCCCCCACCCCCCCCCCCCCCCACCCCCCCCCCCCCCCACCCCCCCCCCCCCCCACCCCCCCCCCCCCCCACCCCCCCCCCCCCCCACCCCCCCCCCCCCCCACCCCCCCCCCCCCCCACCCCCCCCCCCCCCCACCCCCCCCCCCCCCCACCCCCCCCCCCCCCCACCCCCCCCCCCCCCCACCCCCCCCCCCCCCCACCCCCCCCCCCCCCCACCCCCCCCCCCCCCCACCCCCCCCCCCCCCCACCCCCCCCCCCCCCCACCCCCCCCCCCCCCCACCCCCCCCCCCCCCCACCCCCCCCCCCCCCCACCCCCCCCCCCCCCCACCCCCCCCCCCCCCCACCCCCCCCCCCCCCCACCCCCCCCCCCCCCCACCCCCCCCCCCCCCCACCCCCCCCCCCCCCCACCCCCCCCCCCCCCCACCCCCCCCCCCCCCCACCCCCCCCCCCCCCCACCCCCCCCCCCCCCCACCCCCCCCCCCCCCCACCCCCCCCCCCCCCCACCCCCCCCCCCCCCCACCCCCCCCCCCCCCCACCCCCCCCCCCCCCCACCCCCCCCCCCCCCCACCCCCCCCCCCCCCCACCCCCCCCCCCCCCCACCCCCCCCCCCCCCCACCCCCCCCCCCCCCCACCCCCCCCCCCCCCCACCCCCCCCCCCCCCCACCCCCCCCCCCCCCCACCCCCCCCCCCCCCCACCCCCCCCCCCCCCCACCCCCCCCCCCCCCCACCCCCCCCCCCCCCCACCCCCCCCCCCCCCCACCCCCCCCCCCCCCCACCCCCCCCCCCCCCCACCCCCCCCCCCCCCCACCCCCCCCCCCCCCCACCCCCCCCCCCCCCCACCCCCCCCCCCCCCCACCCCCCCCCCCCCCCACCCCCCCCCCCCCCCACCCCCCCCCCCCCCCACCCCCCCCCCCCCCCACCCCCCCCCCCCCCCACCCCCCCCCCCCCCCACCCCCCCCCCCCCCCACCCCCCCCCCCCCCCACCCCCCCCCCCCCCCACCCCCCCCCCCCCCCACCCCCCCCCCCCCCCACCCCCCCCCCCCCCCACCCCCCCCCCCCCCCACCCCCCCCCCCCCCCACCCCCCCCCCCCCCCACCCCCCCCCCCCCCCACCCCCCCCCCCCCCCACCCCCCCCCCCCCCCACCCCCCCCCCCCCCCACCCCCCCCCCCCCCCACCCCCCCCCCCCCCCACCCCCCCCCCCCCCCACCCCCCCCCCCCCCCACCCCCCCCCCCCCCCACCCCCCCCCCCCCCCACCCCCCCCCCCCCCCACCCCCCCCCCCCCCCACCCCCCCCCCCCCCCACCCCCCCCCCCCCCCACCCCCCCCCCCCCCCACCCCCCCCCCCCCCCACCCCCCCCCCCCCCCACCCCCCCCCCCCCCCACCCCCCCCCCCCCCCACCCCCCCCCCCCCCCACCCCCCCCCCCCCCCACCCCCCCCCCCCCCCACCCCCCCCCCCCCCCACCCCCCCCCCCCCCCACCCCCCCCCCCCCCCACCCCCCCCCCCCCCCACCCCCCCCCCCCCCCACCCCCCCCCCCCCCCACCCCCCCCCCCCCCCACCCCCCCCCCCCCCCACCCCCCCCCCCCCCCACCCCCCCCCCCCCCCACCCCCCCCCCCCCCCACCCCCCCCCCCCCCCACCCCCCCCCCCCCCCACCCCCCCCCCCCCCCACCCCCCCCCCCCCCCACCCCCCCCCCCCCCCACCCCCCCCCCCCCCCACCCCCCCCCCCCCCCACCCCCCCCCCCCCCCACCCCCCCCCCCCCCCACCCCCCCCCCCCCCCACCCCCCCCCCCCCCCACCCCCCCCCCCCCCCACCCCCCCCCCCCCCCACCCCCCCCCCCCCCCACCCCCCCCCCCCCCCACCCCCCCCCCCCCCCACCCCCCCCCCCCCCCACCCCCCCCCCCCCCCACCCCCCCCCCCCCCCACCCCCCCCCCCCCCCACCCCCCCCCCCCCCCACCCCCCCCCCCCCCCACCCCCCCCCCCCCCCACCCCCCCCCCCCCCCACCCCCCCCCCCCCCCACCCCCCCCCCCCCCCACCCCCCCCCCCCCCCACCCCCCCCCCCCCCCACCCCCCCCCCCCCCCACCCCCCCCCCCCCCCACCCCCCCCCCCCCCCACCCCCCCCCCCCCCCACCCCCCCCCCCCCCCACCCCCCCCCCCCCCCACCCCCCCCCCCCCCCACCCCCCCCCCCCCCCACCCCCCCCCCCCCCCACCCCCCCCCCCCCCCACCCCCCCCCCCCCCCACCCCCCCCCCCCCCCACCCCCCCCCCCCCCCACCCCCCCCCCCCCCCACCCCCCCCCCCCCCCACCCCCCCCCCCCCCCACCCCCCCCCCCCCCCACCCCCCCCCCCCCCCACCCCCCCCCCCCCCCACCCCCCCCCCCCCCCACCCCCCCCCCCCCCCACCCCCCCCCCCCCCCACCCCCCCCCCCCCCCACCCCCCCCCCCCCCCACCCCCCCCCCCCCCCACCCCCCCCCCCCCCCACCCCCCCCCCCCCCCACCCCCCCCCCCCCCCACCCCCCCCCCCCCCCACCCCCCCCCCCCCCCACCCCCCCCCCCCCCCACCCCCCCCCCCCCCCACCCCCCCCCCCCCCCACCCCCCCCCCCCCCCACCCCCCCCCCCCCCCACCCCCCCCCCCCCCCACCCCCCCCCCCCCCCACCCCCCCCCCCCCCCACCCCCCCCCCCCCCCACCCCCCCCCCCCCCCACCCCCCCCCCCCCCCACCCCCCCCCCCCCCCACCCCCCCCCCCCCCCACCCCCCCCCCCCCCCACCCCCCCCCCCCCCCACCCCCCCCCCCCCCCACCCCCCCCCCCCCCCACCCCCCCCCCCCCCCACCCCCCCCCCCCCCCACCCCCCCCCCCCCCCACCCCCCCCCCCCCCCACCCCCCCCCCCCCCCACCCCCCCCCCCCCCCACCCCCCCCCCCCCCCACCCCCCCCCCCCCCCACCCCCCCCCCCCCCCACCCCCCCCCCCCCCCACCCCCCCCCCCCCCCACCCCCCCCCCCCCCCACCCCCCCCCCCCCCCACCCCCCCCCCCCCCCACCCCCCCCCCCCCCCACCCCCCCCCCCCCCCACCCCCCCCCCCCCCCACCCCCCCCCCCCCCCACCCCCCCCCCCCCCCACCCCCCCCCCCCCCCACCCCCCCCCCCCCCCACCCCCCCCCCCCCCCACCCCCCCCCCCCCCCACCCCCCCCCCCCCCCACCCCCCCCCCCCCCCACCCCCCCCCCCCCCCACCCCCCCCCCCCCCCACCCCCCCCCCCCCCCACCCCCCCCCCCCCCCACCCCCCCCCCCCCCCACCCCCCCCCCCCCCCACCCCCCCCCCCCCCCACCCCCCCCCCCCCCCACCCCCCCCCCCCCCCACCCCCCCCCCCCCCCACCCCCCCCCCCCCCCACCCCCCCCCCCCCCCACCCCCCCCCCCCCCCACCCCCCCCCCCCCCCACCCCCCCCCCCCCCCACCCCCCCCCCCCCCCACCCCCCCCCCCCCCCACCCCCCCCCCCCCCCACCCCCCCCCCCCCCCACCCCCCCCCCCCCCCACCCCCCCCCCCCCCCACCCCCCCCCCCCCCCACCCCCCCCCCCCCCCACCCCCCCCCCCCCCCACCCCCCCCCCCCCCCACCCCCCCCCCCCCCCACCCCCCCCCCCCCCCACCCCCCCCCCCCCCCACCCCCCCCCCCCCCCACCCCCCCCCCCCCCCACCCCCCCCCCCCCCCACCCCCCCCCCCCCCCACCCCCCCCCCCCCCCACCCCCCCCCCCCCCCACCCCCCCCCCCCCCCACCCCCCCCCCCCCCCACCCCCCCCCCCCCCCACCCCCCCCCCCCCCCACCCCCCCCCCCCCCCACCCCCCCCCCCCCCCACCCCCCCCCCCCCCCACCCCCCCCCCCCCCCACCCCCCCCCCCCCCCACCCCCCCCCCCCCCCACCCCCCCCCCCCCCCACCCCCCCCCCCCCCCACCCCCCCCCCCCCCCACCCCCCCCCCCCCCCACCCCCCCCCCCCCCCACCCCCCCCCCCCCCCACCCCCCCCCCCCCCCACCCCCCCCCCCCCCCACCCCCCCCCCCCCCCACCCCCCCCCCCCCCCACCCCCCCCCCCCCCCACCCCCCCCCCCCCCCACCCCCCCCCCCCCCCACCCCCCCCCCCCCCCACCCCCCCCCCCCCCCACCCCCCCCCCCCCCCACCCCCCCCCCCCCCCACCCCCCCCCCCCCCCACCCCCCCCCCCCCCCACCCCCCCCCCCCCCCACCCCCCCCCCCCCCCACCCCCCCCCCCCCCCACCCCCCCCCCCCCCCACCCCCCCCCCCCCCCACCCCCCCCCCCCCCCACCCCCCCCCCCCCCCACCCCCCCCCCCCCCCACCCCCCCCCCCCCCCACCCCCCCCCCCCCCCACCCCCCCCCCCCCCCACCCCCCCCCCCCCCCACCCCCCCCCCCCCCCACCCCCCCCCCCCCCCACCCCCCCCCCCCCCCACCCCCCCCCCCCCCCACCCCCCCCCCCCCCCACCCCCCCCCCCCCCCACCCCCCCCCCCCCCCACCCCCCCCCCCCCCCACCCCCCCCCCCCCCCACCCCCCCCCCCCCCCACCCCCCCCCCCCCCCACCCCCCCCCCCCCCCACCCCCCCCCCCCCCCACCCCCCCCCCCCCCCACCCCCCCCCCCCCCCACCCCCCCCCCCCCCCACCCCCCCCCCCCCCCACCCCCCCCCCCCCCCACCCCCCCCCCCCCCCACCCCCCCCCCCCCCCACCCCCCCCCCCCCCCACCCCCCCCCCCCCCCACCCCCCCCCCCCCCCACCCCCCCCCCCCCCCACCCCCCCCCCCCCCCACCCCCCCCCCCCCCCACCCCCCCCCCCCCCCACCCCCCCCCCCCCCCACCCCCCCCCCCCCCCACCCCCCCCCCCCCCCACCCCCCCCCCCCCCCACCCCCCCCCCCCCCCACCCCCCCCCCCCCCCACCCCCCCCCCCCCCCACCCCCCCCCCCCCCCACCCCCCCCCCCCCCCACCCCCCCCCCCCCCCACCCCCCCCCCCCCCCACCCCCCCCCCCCCCCACCCCCCCCCCCCCCCACCCCCCCCCCCCCCCACCCCCCCCCCCCCCCACCCCCCCCCCCCCCCACCCCCCCCCCCCCCCACCCCCCCCCCCCCCCACCCCCCCCCCCCCCCACCCCCCCCCCCCCCCACCCCCCCCCCCCCCCACCCCCCCCCCCCCCCACCCCCCCCCCCCCCCACCCCCCCCCCCCCCCACCCCCCCCCCCCCCCACCCCCCCCCCCCCCCACCCCCCCCCCCCCCCACCCCCCCCCCCCCCCACCCCCCCCCCCCCCCACCCCCCCCCCCCCCCACCCCCCCCCCCCCCCACCCCCCCCCCCCCCCACCCCCCCCCCCCCCCACCCCCCCCCCCCCCCACCCCCCCCCCCCCCCACCCCCCCCCCCCCCCACCCCCCCCCCCCCCCACCCCCCCCCCCCCCCACCCCCCCCCCCCCCCACCCCCCCCCCCCCCCACCCCCCCCCCCCCCCACCCCCCCCCCCCCCCACCCCCCCCCCCCCCCACCCCCCCCCCCCCCCACCCCCCCCCCCCCCCACCCCCCCCCCCCCCCACCCCCCCCCCCCCCCACCCCCCCCCCCCCCCACCCCCCCCCCCCCCCACCCCCCCCCCCCCCCACCCCCCCCCCCCCCCACCCCCCCCCCCCCCCACCCCCCCCCCCCCCCACCCCCCCCCCCCCCCACCCCCCCCCCCCCCCACCCCCCCCCCCCCCCACCCCCCCCCCCCCCCACCCCCCCCCCCCCCCACCCCCCCCCCCCCCCACCCCCCCCCCCCCCCACCCCCCCCCCCCCCCACCCCCCCCCCCCCCCACCCCCCCCCCCCCCCACCCCCCCCCCCCCCCACCCCCCCCCCCCCCCACCCCCCCCCCCCCCCACCCCCCCCCCCCCCCACCCCCCCCCCCCCCCACCCCCCCCCCCCCCCACCCCCCCCCCCCCCCACCCCCCCCCCCCCCCACCCCCCCCCCCCCCCACCCCCCCCCCCCCCCACCCCCCCCCCCCCCCACCCCCCCCCCCCCCCACCCCCCCCCCCCCCCACCCCCCCCCCCCCCCACCCCCCCCCCCCCCCACCCCCCCCCCCCCCCACCCCCCCCCCCCCCCACCCCCCCCCCCCCCCACCCCCCCCCCCCCCCACCCCCCCCCCCCCCCACCCCCCCCCCCCCCCACCCCCCCCCCCCCCCACCCCCCCCCCCCCCCACCCCCCCCCCCCCCCACCCCCCCCCCCCCCCACCCCCCCCCCCCCCCACCCCCCCCCCCCCCCACCCCCCCCCCCCCCCACCCCCCCCCCCCCCCACCCCCCCCCCCCCCCACCCCCCCCCCCCCCCACCCCCCCCCCCCCCCACCCCCCCCCCCCCCCACCCCCCCCCCCCCCCACCCCCCCCCCCCCCCACCCCCCCCCCCCCCCACCCCCCCCCCCCCCCACCCCCCCCCCCCCCCACCCCCCCCCCCCCCCACCCCCCCCCCCCCCCACCCCCCCCCCCCCCCACCCCCCCCCCCCCCCACCCCCCCCCCCCCCCACCCCCCCCCCCCCCCACCCCCCCCCCCCCCCACCCCCCCCCCCCCCCACCCCCCCCCCCCCCCACCCCCCCCCCCCCCCACCCCCCCCCCCCCCCACCCCCCCCCCCCCCCACCCCCCCCCCCCCCCACCCCCCCCCCCCCCCACCCCCCCCCCCCCCCACCCCCCCCCCCCCCCACCCCCCCCCCCCCCCACCCCCCCCCCCCCCCACCCCCCCCCCCCCCCACCCCCCCCCCCCCCCACCCCCCCCCCCCCCCACCCCCCCCCCCCCCCACCCCCCCCCCCCCCCACCCCCCCCCCCCCCCACCCCCCCCCCCCCCCACCCCCCCCCCCCCCCACCCCCCCCCCCCCCCACCCCCCCCCCCCCCCACCCCCCCCCCCCCCCACCCCCCCCCCCCCCCACCCCCCCCCCCCCCCACCCCCCCCCCCCCCCACCCCCCCCCCCCCCCACCCCCCCCCCCCCCCACCCCCCCCCCCCCCCACCCCCCCCCCCCCCCACCCCCCCCCCCCCCCACCCCCCCCCCCCCCCACCCCCCCCCCCCCCCACCCCCCCCCCCCCCCACCCCCCCCCCCCCCCACCCCCCCCCCCCCCCACCCCCCCCCCCCCCCACCCCCCCCCCCCCCCACCCCCCCCCCCCCCCACCCCCCCCCCCCCCCACCCCCCCCCCCCCCCACCCCCCCCCCCCCCCACCCCCCCCCCCCCCCACCCCCCCCCCCCCCCACCCCCCCCCCCCCCCACCCCCCCCCCCCCCCACCCCCCCCCCCCCCCACCCCCCCCCCCCCCCACCCCCCCCCCCCCCCACCCCCCCCCCCCCCCACCCCCCCCCCCCCCCACCCCCCCCCCCCCCCACCCCCCCCCCCCCCCACCCCCCCCCCCCCCCACCCCCCCCCCCCCCCACCCCCCCCCCCCCCCACCCCCCCCCCCCCCCACCCCCCCCCCCCCCCACCCCCCCCCCCCCCCACCCCCCCCCCCCCCCACCCCCCCCCCCCCCCACCCCCCCCCCCCCCCACCCCCCCCCCCCCCCACCCCCCCCCCCCCCCACCCCCCCCCCCCCCCACCCCCCCCCCCCCCCACCCCCCCCCCCCCCCACCCCCCCCCCCCCCCACCCCCCCCCCCCCCCACCCCCCCCCCCCCCCACCCCCCCCCCCCCCCACCCCCCCCCCCCCCCACCCCCCCCCCCCCCCACCCCCCCCCCCCCCCACCCCCCCCCCCCCCCACCCCCCCCCCCCCCCACCCCCCCCCCCCCCCACCCCCCCCCCCCCCCACCCCCCCCCCCCCCCACCCCCCCCCCCCCCCACCCCCCCCCCCCCCCACCCCCCCCCCCCCCCACCCCCCCCCCCCCCCACCCCCCCCCCCCCCCACCCCCCCCCCCCCCCACCCCCCCCCCCCCCCACCCCCCCCCCCCCCCACCCCCCCCCCCCCCCACCCCCCCCCCCCCCCACCCCCCCCCCCCCCCACCCCCCCCCCCCCCCACCCCCCCCCCCCCCCACCCCCCCCCCCCCCCACCCCCCCCCCCCCCCACCCCCCCCCCCCCCCACCCCCCCCCCCCCCCACCCCCCCCCCCCCCCACCCCCCCCCCCCCCCACCCCCCCCCCCCCCCACCCCCCCCCCCCCCCACCCCCCCCCCCCCCCACCCCCCCCCCCCCCCACCCCCCCCCCCCCCCACCCCCCCCCCCCCCCACCCCCCCCCCCCCCCACCCCCCCCCCCCCCCACCCCCCCCCCCCCCCACCCCCCCCCCCCCCCACCCCCCCCCCCCCCCACCCCCCCCCCCCCCCACCCCCCCCCCCCCCCACCCCCCCCCCCCCCCACCCCCCCCCCCCCCCACCCCCCCCCCCCCCCACCCCCCCCCCCCCCCACCCCCCCCCCCCCCCACCCCCCCCCCCCCCCACCCCCCCCCCCCCCCACCCCCCCCCCCCCCCACCCCCCCCCCCCCCCACCCCCCCCCCCCCCCACCCCCCCCCCCCCCCACCCCCCCCCCCCCCCACCCCCCCCCCCCCCCACCCCCCCCCCCCCCCACCCCCCCCCCCCCCCACCCCCCCCCCCCCCCACCCCCCCCCCCCCCCACCCCCCCCCCCCCCCACCCCCCCCCCCCCCCACCCCCCCCCCCCCCCACCCCCCCCCCCCCCCACCCCCCCCCCCCCCCACCCCCCCCCCCCCCCACCCCCCCCCCCCCCCACCCCCCCCCCCCCCCACCCCCCCCCCCCCCCACCCCCCCCCCCCCCCACCCCCCCCCCCCCCCACCCCCCCCCCCCCCCACCCCCCCCCCCCCCCACCCCCCCCCCCCCCCACCCCCCCCCCCCCCCACCCCCCCCCCCCCCCACCCCCCCCCCCCCCCACCCCCCCCCCCCCCCACCCCCCCCCCCCCCCACCCCCCCCCCCCCCCACCCCCCCCCCCCCCCACCCCCCCCCCCCCCCACCCCCCCCCCCCCCCACCCCCCCCCCCCCCCACCCCCCCCCCCCCCCACCCCCCCCCCCCCCCACCCCCCCCCCCCCCCACCCCCCCCCCCCCCCACCCCCCCCCCCCCCCACCCCCCCCCCCCCCCACCCCCCCCCCCCCCCACCCCCCCCCCCCCCCACCCCCCCCCCCCCCCACCCCCCCCCCCCCCCACCCCCCCCCCCCCCCACCCCCCCCCCCCCCCACCCCCCCCCCCCCCCACCCCCCCCCCCCCCCACCCCCCCCCCCCCCCACCCCCCCCCCCCCCCACCCCCCCCCCCCCCCACCCCCCCCCCCCCCCACCCCCCCCCCCCCCCACCCCCCCCCCCCCCCACCCCCCCCCCCCCCCACCCCCCCCCCCCCCCACCCCCCCCCCCCCCCACCCCCCCCCCCCCCCACCCCCCCCCCCCCCCACCCCCCCCCCCCCCCACCCCCCCCCCCCCCCACCCCCCCCCCCCCCCACCCCCCCCCCCCCCCACCCCCCCCCCCCCCCACCCCCCCCCCCCCCCACCCCCCCCCCCCCCCACCCCCCCCCCCCCCCACCCCCCCCCCCCCCCACCCCCCCCCCCCCCCACCCCCCCCCCCCCCCACCCCCCCCCCCCCCCACCCCCCCCCCCCCCCACCCCCCCCCCCCCCCACCCCCCCCCCCCCCCACCCCCCCCCCCCCCCACCCCCCCCCCCCCCCACCCCCCCCCCCCCCCACCCCCCCCCCCCCCCACCCCCCCCCCCCCCCACCCCCCCCCCCCCCCACCCCCCCCCCCCCCCACCCCCCCCCCCCCCCACCCCCCCCCCCCCCCACCCCCCCCCCCCCCCACCCCCCCCCCCCCCCACCCCCCCCCCCCCCCACCCCCCCCCCCCCCCACCCCCCCCCCCCCCCACCCCCCCCCCCCCCCACCCCCCCCCCCCCCCACCCCCCCCCCCCCCCACCCCCCCCCCCCCCCACCCCCCCCCCCCCCCACCCCCCCCCCCCCCCACCCCCCCCCCCCCCCACCCCCCCCCCCCCCCACCCCCCCCCCCCCCCACCCCCCCCCCCCCCCACCCCCCCCCCCCCCCACCCCCCCCCCCCCCCACCCCCCCCCCCCCCCACCCCCCCCCCCCCCCACCCCCCCCCCCCCCCACCCCCCCCCCCCCCCACCCCCCCCCCCCCCCACCCCCCCCCCCCCCCACCCCCCCCCCCCCCCACCCCCCCCCCCCCCCACCCCCCCCCCCCCCCACCCCCCCCCCCCCCCACCCCCCCCCCCCCCCACCCCCCCCCCCCCCCACCCCCCCCCCCCCCCACCCCCCCCCCCCCCCACCCCCCCCCCCCCCCACCCCCCCCCCCCCCCACCCCCCCCCCCCCCCACCCCCCCCCCCCCCCACCCCCCCCCCCCCCCACCCCCCCCCCCCCCCACCCCCCCCCCCCCCCACCCCCCCCCCCCCCCACCCCCCCCCCCCCCCACCCCCCCCCCCCCCCACCCCCCCCCCCCCCCACCCCCCCCCCCCCCCACCCCCCCCCCCCCCCACCCCCCCCCCCCCCCACCCCCCCCCCCCCCCACCCCCCCCCCCCCCCACCCCCCCCCCCCCCCACCCCCCCCCCCCCCCACCCCCCCCCCCCCCCACCCCCCCCCCCCCCCACCCCCCCCCCCCCCCACCCCCCCCCCCCCCCACCCCCCCCCCCCCCCACCCCCCCCCCCCCCCACCCCCCCCCCCCCCCACCCCCCCCCCCCCCCACCCCCCCCCCCCCCCACCCCCCCCCCCCCCCACCCCCCCCCCCCCCCACCCCCCCCCCCCCCCACCCCCCCCCCCCCCCACCCCCCCCCCCCCCCACCCCCCCCCCCCCCCACCCCCCCCCCCCCCCACCCCCCCCCCCCCCCACCCCCCCCCCCCCCCACCCCCCCCCCCCCCCACCCCCCCCCCCCCCCACCCCCCCCCCCCCCCACCCCCCCCCCCCCCCACCCCCCCCCCCCCCCACCCCCCCCCCCCCCCACCCCCCCCCCCCCCCACCCCCCCCCCCCCCCACCCCCCCCCCCCCCCACCCCCCCCCCCCCCCACCCCCCCCCCCCCCCACCCCCCCCCCCCCCCACCCCCCCCCCCCCCCACCCCCCCCCCCCCCCACCCCCCCCCCCCCCCACCCCCCCCCCCCCCCACCCCCCCCCCCCCCCACCCCCCCCCCCCCCCACCCCCCCCCCCCCCCACCCCCCCCCCCCCCCACCCCCCCCCCCCCCCACCCCCCCCCCCCCCCACCCCCCCCCCCCCCCACCCCCCCCCCCCCCCACCCCCCCCCCCCCCCACCCCCCCCCCCCCCCACCCCCCCCCCCCCCCACCCCCCCCCCCCCCCACCCCCCCCCCCCCCCACCCCCCCCCCCCCCCACCCCCCCCCCCCCCCACCCCCCCCCCCCCCCACCCCCCCCCCCCCCCACCCCCCCCCCCCCCCACCCCCCCCCCCCCCCACCCCCCCCCCCCCCCACCCCCCCCCCCCCCCACCCCCCCCCCCCCCCACCCCCCCCCCCCCCCACCCCCCCCCCCCCCCACCCCCCCCCCCCCCCACCCCCCCCCCCCCCCACCCCCCCCCCCCCCCACCCCCCCCCCCCCCCACCCCCCCCCCCCCCCACCCCCCCCCCCCCCCACCCCCCCCCCCCCCCACCCCCCCCCCCCCCCACCCCCCCCCCCCCCCACCCCCCCCCCCCCCCACCCCCCCCCCCCCCCACCCCCCCCCCCCCCCACCCCCCCCCCCCCCCACCCCCCCCCCCCCCCACCCCCCCCCCCCCCCACCCCCCCCCCCCCCCACCCCCCCCCCCCCCCACCCCCCCCCCCCCCCACCCCCCCCCCCCCCCACCCCCCCCCCCCCCCACCCCCCCCCCCCCCCACCCCCCCCCCCCCCCACCCCCCCCCCCCCCCACCCCCCCCCCCCCCCACCCCCCCCCCCCCCCACCCCCCCCCCCCCCCACCCCCCCCCCCCCCCACCCCCCCCCCCCCCCACCCCCCCCCCCCCCCACCCCCCCCCCCCCCCACCCCCCCCCCCCCCCACCCCCCCCCCCCCCCACCCCCCCCCCCCCCCACCCCCCCCCCCCCCCACCCCCCCCCCCCCCCACCCCCCCCCCCCCCCACCCCCCCCCCCCCCCACCCCCCCCCCCCCCCACCCCCCCCCCCCCCCACCCCCCCCCCCCCCCACCCCCCCCCCCCCCCACCCCCCCCCCCCCCCACCCCCCCCCCCCCCCACCCCCCCCCCCCCCCACCCCCCCCCCCCCCCACCCCCCCCCCCCCCCACCCCCCCCCCCCCCCACCCCCCCCCCCCCCCACCCCCCCCCCCCCCCACCCCCCCCCCCCCCCACCCCCCCCCCCCCCCACCCCCCCCCCCCCCCACCCCCCCCCCCCCCCACCCCCCCCCCCCCCCACCCCCCCCCCCCCCCACCCCCCCCCCCCCCCACCCCCCCCCCCCCCCACCCCCCCCCCCCCCCACCCCCCCCCCCCCCCACCCCCCCCCCCCCCCACCCCCCCCCCCCCCCACCCCCCCCCCCCCCCACCCCCCCCCCCCCCCACCCCCCCCCCCCCCCACCCCCCCCCCCCCCCACCCCCCCCCCCCCCCACCCCCCCCCCCCCCCACCCCCCCCCCCCCCCACCCCCCCCCCCCCCCACCCCCCCCCCCCCCCACCCCCCCCCCCCCCCACCCCCCCCCCCCCCCACCCCCCCCCCCCCCCACCCCCCCCCCCCCCCACCCCCCCCCCCCCCCACCCCCCCCCCCCCCCACCCCCCCCCCCCCCCACCCCCCCCCCCCCCCACCCCCCCCCCCCCCCACCCCCCCCCCCCCCCACCCCCCCCCCCCCCCACCCCCCCCCCCCCCCACCCCCCCCCCCCCCCACCCCCCCCCCCCCCCACCCCCCCCCCCCCCCACCCCCCCCCCCCCCCACCCCCCCCCCCCCCCACCCCCCCCCCCCCCCACCCCCCCCCCCCCCCACCCCCCCCCCCCCCCACCCCCCCCCCCCCCCACCCCCCCCCCCCCCCACCCCCCCCCCCCCCCACCCCCCCCCCCCCCCACCCCCCCCCCCCCCCACCCCCCCCCCCCCCCACCCCCCCCCCCCCCCACCCCCCCCCCCCCCCACCCCCCCCCCCCCCCACCCCCCCCCCCCCCCACCCCCCCCCCCCCCCACCCCCCCCCCCCCCCACCCCCCCCCCCCCCCACCCCCCCCCCCCCCCACCCCCCCCCCCCCCCACCCCCCCCCCCCCCCACCCCCCCCCCCCCCCACCCCCCCCCCCCCCCACCCCCCCCCCCCCCCACCCCCCCCCCCCCCCACCCCCCCCCCCCCCCACCCCCCCCCCCCCCCACCCCCCCCCCCCCCCACCCCCCCCCCCCCCCACCCCCCCCCCCCCCCACCCCCCCCCCCCCCCACCCCCCCCCCCCCCCACCCCCCCCCCCCCCCACCCCCCCCCCCCCCCACCCCCCCCCCCCCCCACCCCCCCCCCCCCCCACCCCCCCCCCCCCCCACCCCCCCCCCCCCCCACCCCCCCCCCCCCCCACCCCCCCCCCCCCCCACCCCCCCCCCCCCCCACCCCCCCCCCCCCCCACCCCCCCCCCCCCCCACCCCCCCCCCCCCCCACCCCCCCCCCCCCCCACCCCCCCCCCCCCCCACCCCCCCCCCCCCCCACCCCCCCCCCCCCCCACCCCCCCCCCCCCCCACCCCCCCCCCCCCCCACCCCCCCCCCCCCCCACCCCCCCCCCCCCCCACCCCCCCCCCCCCCCACCCCCCCCCCCCCCCACCCCCCCCCCCCCCCACCCCCCCCCCCCCCCACCCCCCCCCCCCCCCACCCCCCCCCCCCCCCACCCCCCCCCCCCCCCACCCCCCCCCCCCCCCACCCCCCCCCCCCCCCACCCCCCCCCCCCCCCACCCCCCCCCCCCCCCACCCCCCCCCCCCCCCACCCCCCCCCCCCCCCACCCCCCCCCCCCCCCACCCCCCCCCCCCCCCACCCCCCCCCCCCCCCACCCCCCCCCCCCCCCACCCCCCCCCCCCCCCACCCCCCCCCCCCCCCACCCCCCCCCCCCCCCACCCCCCCCCCCCCCCACCCCCCCCCCCCCCCACCCCCCCCCCCCCCCACCCCCCCCCCCCCCCACCCCCCCCCCCCCCCACCCCCCCCCCCCCCCACCCCCCCCCCCCCCCACCCCCCCCCCCCCCCACCCCCCCCCCCCCCCACCCCCCCCCCCCCCCACCCCCCCCCCCCCCCACCCCCCCCCCCCCCCACCCCCCCCCCCCCCCACCCCCCCCCCCCCCCACCCCCCCCCCCCCCCACCCCCCCCCCCCCCCACCCCCCCCCCCCCCCACCCCCCCCCCCCCCCACCCCCCCCCCCCCCCACCCCCCCCCCCCCCCACCCCCCCCCCCCCCCACCCCCCCCCCCCCCCACCCCCCCCCCCCCCCACCCCCCCCCCCCCCCACCCCCCCCCCCCCCCACCCCCCCCCCCCCCCACCCCCCCCCCCCCCCACCCCCCCCCCCCCCCACCCCCCCCCCCCCCCACCCCCCCCCCCCCCCACCCCCCCCCCCCCCCACCCCCCCCCCCCCCCACCCCCCCCCCCCCCCACCCCCCCCCCCCCCCACCCCCCCCCCCCCCCACCCCCCCCCCCCCCCACCCCCCCCCCCCCCCACCCCCCCCCCCCCCCACCCCCCCCCCCCCCCACCCCCCCCCCCCCCCACCCCCCCCCCCCCCCACCCCCCCCCCCCCCCACCCCCCCCCCCCCCCACCCCCCCCCCCCCCCACCCCCCCCCCCCCCCACCCCCCCCCCCCCCCACCCCCCCCCCCCCCCACCCCCCCCCCCCCCCACCCCCCCCCCCCCCCACCCCCCCCCCCCCCCACCCCCCCCCCCCCCCACCCCCCCCCCCCCCCACCCCCCCCCCCCCCCACCCCCCCCCCCCCCCACCCCCCCCCCCCCCCACCCCCCCCCCCCCCCACCCCCCCCCCCCCCCACCCCCCCCCCCCCCCACCCCCCCCCCCCCCCACCCCCCCCCCCCCCCACCCCCCCCCCCCCCCACCCCCCCCCCCCCCCACCCCCCCCCCCCCCCACCCCCCCCCCCCCCCACCCCCCCCCCCCCCCACCCCCCCCCCCCCCCACCCCCCCCCCCCCCCACCCCCCCCCCCCCCCACCCCCCCCCCCCCCCACCCCCCCCCCCCCCCACCCCCCCCCCCCCCCACCCCCCCCCCCCCCCACCCCCCCCCCCCCCCACCCCCCCCCCCCCCCACCCCCCCCCCCCCCCACCCCCCCCCCCCCCCACCCCCCCCCCCCCCCACCCCCCCCCCCCCCCACCCCCCCCCCCCCCCACCCCCCCCCCCCCCCACCCCCCCCCCCCCCCACCCCCCCCCCCCCCCACCCCCCCCCCCCCCCACCCCCCCCCCCCCCCACCCCCCCCCCCCCCCACCCCCCCCCCCCCCCACCCCCCCCCCCCCCCACCCCCCCCCCCCCCCACCCCCCCCCCCCCCCACCCCCCCCCCCCCCCACCCCCCCCCCCCCCCACCCCCCCCCCCCCCCACCCCCCCCCCCCCCCACCCCCCCCCCCCCCCACCCCCCCCCCCCCCCACCCCCCCCCCCCCCCACCCCCCCCCCCCCCCACCCCCCCCCCCCCCCACCCCCCCCCCCCCCCACCCCCCCCCCCCCCCACCCCCCCCCCCCCCCACCCCCCCCCCCCCCCACCCCCCCCCCCCCCCACCCCCCCCCCCCCCCACCCCCCCCCCCCCCCACCCCCCCCCCCCCCCACCCCCCCCCCCCCCCACCCCCCCCCCCCCCCACCCCCCCCCCCCCCCACCCCCCCCCCCCCCCACCCCCCCCCCCCCCCACCCCCCCCCCCCCCCACCCCCCCCCCCCCCCACCCCCCCCCCCCCCCACCCCCCCCCCCCCCCACCCCCCCCCCCCCCCACCCCCCCCCCCCCCCACCCCCCCCCCCCCCCACCCCCCCCCCCCCCCACCCCCCCCCCCCCCCACCCCCCCCCCCCCCCACCCCCCCCCCCCCCCACCCCCCCCCCCCCCCACCCCCCCCCCCCCCCACCCCCCCCCCCCCCCACCCCCCCCCCCCCCCACCCCCCCCCCCCCCCACCCCCCCCCCCCCCCACCCCCCCCCCCCCCCACCCCCCCCCCCCCCCACCCCCCCCCCCCCCCACCCCCCCCCCCCCCCACCCCCCCCCCCCCCCACCCCCCCCCCCCCCCACCCCCCCCCCCCCCCACCCCCCCCCCCCCCCACCCCCCCCCCCCCCCACCCCCCCCCCCCCCCACCCCCCCCCCCCCCCACCCCCCCCCCCCCCCACCCCCCCCCCCCCCCACCCCCCCCCCCCCCCACCCCCCCCCCCCCCCACCCCCCCCCCCCCCCACCCCCCCCCCCCCCCACCCCCCCCCCCCCCCACCCCCCCCCCCCCCCACCCCCCCCCCCCCCCACCCCCCCCCCCCCCCACCCCCCCCCCCCCCCACCCCCCCCCCCCCCCACCCCCCCCCCCCCCCACCCCCCCCCCCCCCCACCCCCCCCCCCCCCCACCCCCCCCCCCCCCCACCCCCCCCCCCCCCCACCCCCCCCCCCCCCCACCCCCCCCCCCCCCCACCCCCCCCCCCCCCCACCCCCCCCCCCCCCCACCCCCCCCCCCCCCCACCCCCCCCCCCCCCCACCCCCCCCCCCCCCCACCCCCCCCCCCCCCCACCCCCCCCCCCCCCCACCCCCCCCCCCCCCCACCCCCCCCCCCCCCCACCCCCCCCCCCCCCCACCCCCCCCCCCCCCCACCCCCCCCCCCCCCCACCCCCCCCCCCCCCCACCCCCCCCCCCCCCCACCCCCCCCCCCCCCCACCCCCCCCCCCCCCCACCCCCCCCCCCCCCCACCCCCCCCCCCCCCCACCCCCCCCCCCCCCCACCCCCCCCCCCCCCCACCCCCCCCCCCCCCCACCCCCCCCCCCCCCCACCCCCCCCCCCCCCCACCCCCCCCCCCCCCCACCCCCCCCCCCCCCCACCCCCCCCCCCCCCCACCCCCCCCCCCCCCCACCCCCCCCCCCCCCCACCCCCCCCCCCCCCCACCCCCCCCCCCCCCCACCCCCCCCCCCCCCCACCCCCCCCCCCCCCCACCCCCCCCCCCCCCCACCCCCCCCCCCCCCCACCCCCCCCCCCCCCCACCCCCCCCCCCCCCCACCCCCCCCCCCCCCCACCCCCCCCCCCCCCCACCCCCCCCCCCCCCCACCCCCCCCCCCCCCCACCCCCCCCCCCCCCCACCCCCCCCCCCCCCCACCCCCCCCCCCCCCCACCCCCCCCCCCCCCCACCCCCCCCCCCCCCCACCCCCCCCCCCCCCCACCCCCCCCCCCCCCCACCCCCCCCCCCCCCCACCCCCCCCCCCCCCCACCCCCCCCCCCCCCCACCCCCCCCCCCCCCCACCCCCCCCCCCCCCCACCCCCCCCCCCCCCCACCCCCCCCCCCCCCCACCCCCCCCCCCCCCCACCCCCCCCCCCCCCCACCCCCCCCCCCCCCCACCCCCCCCCCCCCCCACCCCCCCCCCCCCCCACCCCCCCCCCCCCCCACCCCCCCCCCCCCCCACCCCCCCCCCCCCCCACCCCCCCCCCCCCCCACCCCCCCCCCCCCCCACCCCCCCCCCCCCCCACCCCCCCCCCCCCCCACCCCCCCCCCCCCCCACCCCCCCCCCCCCCCACCCCCCCCCCCCCCCACCCCCCCCCCCCCCCACCCCCCCCCCCCCCCACCCCCCCCCCCCCCCACCCCCCCCCCCCCCCACCCCCCCCCCCCCCCACCCCCCCCCCCCCCCACCCCCCCCCCCCCCCACCCCCCCCCCCCCCCACCCCCCCCCCCCCCCACCCCCCCCCCCCCCCACCCCCCCCCCCCCCCACCCCCCCCCCCCCCCACCCCCCCCCCCCCCCACCCCCCCCCCCCCCCACCCCCCCCCCCCCCCACCCCCCCCCCCCCCCACCCCCCCCCCCCCCCACCCCCCCCCCCCCCCACCCCCCCCCCCCCCCACCCCCCCCCCCCCCCACCCCCCCCCCCCCCCACCCCCCCCCCCCCCCACCCCCCCCCCCCCCCACCCCCCCCCCCCCCCACCCCCCCCCCCCCCCACCCCCCCCCCCCCCCACCCCCCCCCCCCCCCACCCCCCCCCCCCCCCACCCCCCCCCCCCCCCACCCCCCCCCCCCCCCACCCCCCCCCCCCCCCACCCCCCCCCCCCCCCACCCCCCCCCCCCCCCACCCCCCCCCCCCCCCACCCCCCCCCCCCCCCACCCCCCCCCCCCCCCACCCCCCCCCCCCCCCACCCCCCCCCCCCCCCACCCCCCCCCCCCCCCACCCCCCCCCCCCCCCACCCCCCCCCCCCCCCACCCCCCCCCCCCCCCACCCCCCCCCCCCCCCACCCCCCCCCCCCCCCACCCCCCCCCCCCCCCACCCCCCCCCCCCCCCACCCCCCCCCCCCCCCACCCCCCCCCCCCCCCACCCCCCCCCCCCCCCACCCCCCCCCCCCCCCACCCCCCCCCCCCCCCACCCCCCCCCCCCCCCACCCCCCCCCCCCCCCACCCCCCCCCCCCCCCACCCCCCCCCCCCCCCACCCCCCCCCCCCCCCACCCCCCCCCCCCCCCACCCCCCCCCCCCCCCACCCCCCCCCCCCCCCACCCCCCCCCCCCCCCACCCCCCCCCCCCCCCACCCCCCCCCCCCCCCACCCCCCCCCCCCCCCACCCCCCCCCCCCCCCACCCCCCCCCCCCCCCACCCCCCCCCCCCCCCACCCCCCCCCCCCCCCACCCCCCCCCCCCCCCACCCCCCCCCCCCCCCACCCCCCCCCCCCCCCACCCCCCCCCCCCCCCACCCCCCCCCCCCCCCACCCCCCCCCCCCCCCACCCCCCCCCCCCCCCACCCCCCCCCCCCCCCACCCCCCCCCCCCCCCACCCCCCCCCCCCCCCACCCCCCCCCCCCCCCACCCCCCCCCCCCCCCACCCCCCCCCCCCCCCACCCCCCCCCCCCCCCACCCCCCCCCCCCCCCACCCCCCCCCCCCCCCACCCCCCCCCCCCCCCACCCCCCCCCCCCCCCACCCCCCCCCCCCCCCACCCCCCCCCCCCCCCACCCCCCCCCCCCCCCACCCCCCCCCCCCCCCACCCCCCCCCCCCCCCACCCCCCCCCCCCCCCACCCCCCCCCCCCCCCACCCCCCCCCCCCCCCACCCCCCCCCCCCCCCACCCCCCCCCCCCCCCACCCCCCCCCCCCCCCACCCCCCCCCCCCCCCACCCCCCCCCCCCCCCACCCCCCCCCCCCCCCACCCCCCCCCCCCCCCACCCCCCCCCCCCCCCACCCCCCCCCCCCCCCACCCCCCCCCCCCCCCACCCCCCCCCCCCCCCACCCCCCCCCCCCCCCACCCCCCCCCCCCCCCACCCCCCCCCCCCCCCACCCCCCCCCCCCCCCACCCCCCCCCCCCCCCACCCCCCCCCCCCCCCACCCCCCCCCCCCCCCACCCCCCCCCCCCCCCACCCCCCCCCCCCCCCACCCCCCCCCCCCCCCACCCCCCCCCCCCCCCACCCCCCCCCCCCCCCACCCCCCCCCCCCCCCACCCCCCCCCCCCCCCACCCCCCCCCCCCCCCACCCCCCCCCCCCCCCACCCCCCCCCCCCCCCACCCCCCCCCCCCCCCACCCCCCCCCCCCCCCACCCCCCCCCCCCCCCACCCCCCCCCCCCCCCACCCCCCCCCCCCCCCACCCCCCCCCCCCCCCACCCCCCCCCCCCCCCACCCCCCCCCCCCCCCACCCCCCCCCCCCCCCACCCCCCCCCCCCCCCACCCCCCCCCCCCCCCACCCCCCCCCCCCCCCACCCCCCCCCCCCCCCACCCCCCCCCCCCCCCACCCCCCCCCCCCCCCACCCCCCCCCCCCCCCACCCCCCCCCCCCCCCACCCCCCCCCCCCCCCACCCCCCCCCCCCCCCACCCCCCCCCCCCCCCACCCCCCCCCCCCCCCACCCCCCCCCCCCCCCACCCCCCCCCCCCCCCACCCCCCCCCCCCCCCACCCCCCCCCCCCCCCACCCCCCCCCCCCCCCACCCCCCCCCCCCCCCACCCCCCCCCCCCCCCACCCCCCCCCCCCCCCACCCCCCCCCCCCCCCACCCCCCCCCCCCCCCACCCCCCCCCCCCCCCACCCCCCCCCCCCCCCACCCCCCCCCCCCCCCACCCCCCCCCCCCCCCACCCCCCCCCCCCCCCACCCCCCCCCCCCCCCACCCCCCCCCCCCCCCACCCCCCCCCCCCCCCACCCCCCCCCCCCCCCACCCCCCCCCCCCCCCACCCCCCCCCCCCCCCACCCCCCCCCCCCCCCACCCCCCCCCCCCCCCACCCCCCCCCCCCCCCACCCCCCCCCCCCCCCACCCCCCCCCCCCCCCACCCCCCCCCCCCCCCACCCCCCCCCCCCCCCACCCCCCCCCCCCCCCACCCCCCCCCCCCCCCACCCCCCCCCCCCCCCACCCCCCCCCCCCCCCACCCCCCCCCCCCCCCACCCCCCCCCCCCCCCACCCCCCCCCCCCCCCACCCCCCCCCCCCCCCACCCCCCCCCCCCCCCACCCCCCCCCCCCCCCACCCCCCCCCCCCCCCACCCCCCCCCCCCCCCACCCCCCCCCCCCCCCACCCCCCCCCCCCCCCACCCCCCCCCCCCCCCACCCCCCCCCCCCCCCACCCCCCCCCCCCCCCACCCCCCCCCCCCCCCACCCCCCCCCCCCCCCACCCCCCCCCCCCCCCACCCCCCCCCCCCCCCACCCCCCCCCCCCCCCACCCCCCCCCCCCCCCACCCCCCCCCCCCCCCACCCCCCCCCCCCCCCACCCCCCCCCCCCCCCACCCCCCCCCCCCCCCACCCCCCCCCCCCCCCACCCCCCCCCCCCCCCACCCCCCCCCCCCCCCACCCCCCCCCCCCCCCACCCCCCCCCCCCCCCACCCCCCCCCCCCCCCACCCCCCCCCCCCCCCACCCCCCCCCCCCCCCACCCCCCCCCCCCCCCACCCCCCCCCCCCCCCACCCCCCCCCCCCCCCACCCCCCCCCCCCCCCACCCCCCCCCCCCCCCACCCCCCCCCCCCCCCACCCCCCCCCCCCCCCACCCCCCCCCCCCCCCACCCCCCCCCCCCCCCACCCCCCCCCCCCCCCACCCCCCCCCCCCCCCACCCCCCCCCCCCCCCACCCCCCCCCCCCCCCACCCCCCCCCCCCCCCACCCCCCCCCCCCCCCACCCCCCCCCCCCCCCACCCCCCCCCCCCCCCACCCCCCCCCCCCCCCACCCCCCCCCCCCCCCACCCCCCCCCCCCCCCACCCCCCCCCCCCCCCACCCCCCCCCCCCCCCACCCCCCCCCCCCCCCACCCCCCCCCCCCCCCACCCCCCCCCCCCCCCACCCCCCCCCCCCCCCACCCCCCCCCCCCCCCACCCCCCCCCCCCCCCACCCCCCCCCCCCCCCACCCCCCCCCCCCCCCACCCCCCCCCCCCCCCACCCCCCCCCCCCCCCACCCCCCCCCCCCCCCACCCCCCCCCCCCCCCACCCCCCCCCCCCCCCACCCCCCCCCCCCCCCACCCCCCCCCCCCCCCACCCCCCCCCCCCCCCACCCCCCCCCCCCCCCACCCCCCCCCCCCCCCACCCCCCCCCCCCCCCACCCCCCCCCCCCCCCACCCCCCCCCCCCCCCACCCCCCCCCCCCCCCACCCCCCCCCCCCCCCACCCCCCCCCCCCCCCACCCCCCCCCCCCCCCACCCCCCCCCCCCCCCACCCCCCCCCCCCCCCACCCCCCCCCCCCCCCACCCCCCCCCCCCCCCACCCCCCCCCCCCCCCACCCCCCCCCCCCCCCACCCCCCCCCCCCCCCACCCCCCCCCCCCCCCACCCCCCCCCCCCCCCACCCCCCCCCCCCCCCACCCCCCCCCCCCCCCACCCCCCCCCCCCCCCACCCCCCCCCCCCCCCACCCCCCCCCCCCCCCACCCCCCCCCCCCCCCACCCCCCCCCCCCCCCACCCCCCCCCCCCCCCACCCCCCCCCCCCCCCACCCCCCCCCCCCCCCACCCCCCCCCCCCCCCACCCCCCCCCCCCCCCACCCCCCCCCCCCCCCACCCCCCCCCCCCCCCACCCCCCCCCCCCCCCACCCCCCCCCCCCCCCACCCCCCCCCCCCCCCACCCCCCCCCCCCCCCACCCCCCCCCCCCCCCACCCCCCCCCCCCCCCACCCCCCCCCCCCCCCACCCCCCCCCCCCCCCACCCCCCCCCCCCCCCACCCCCCCCCCCCCCCACCCCCCCCCCCCCCCACCCCCCCCCCCCCCCACCCCCCCCCCCCCCCACCCCCCCCCCCCCCCACCCCCCCCCCCCCCCACCCCCCCCCCCCCCCACCCCCCCCCCCCCCCACCCCCCCCCCCCCCCACCCCCCCCCCCCCCCACCCCCCCCCCCCCCCACCCCCCCCCCCCCCCACCCCCCCCCCCCCCCACCCCCCCCCCCCCCCACCCCCCCCCCCCCCCACCCCCCCCCCCCCCCACCCCCCCCCCCCCCCACCCCCCCCCCCCCCCACCCCCCCCCCCCCCCACCCCCCCCCCCCCCCACCCCCCCCCCCCCCCACCCCCCCCCCCCCCCACCCCCCCCCCCCCCCACCCCCCCCCCCCCCCACCCCCCCCCCCCCCCACCCCCCCCCCCCCCCACCCCCCCCCCCCCCCACCCCCCCCCCCCCCCACCCCCCCCCCCCCCCACCCCCCCCCCCCCCCACCCCCCCCCCCCCCCACCCCCCCCCCCCCCCACCCCCCCCCCCCCCCACCCCCCCCCCCCCCCACCCCCCCCCCCCCCCACCCCCCCCCCCCCCCACCCCCCCCCCCCCCCACCCCCCCCCCCCCCCACCCCCCCCCCCCCCCACCCCCCCCCCCCCCCACCCCCCCCCCCCCCCACCCCCCCCCCCCCCCACCCCCCCCCCCCCCCACCCCCCCCCCCCCCCACCCCCCCCCCCCCCCACCCCCCCCCCCCCCCACCCCCCCCCCCCCCCACCCCCCCCCCCCCCCACCCCCCCCCCCCCCCACCCCCCCCCCCCCCCACCCCCCCCCCCCCCCACCCCCCCCCCCCCCCACCCCCCCCCCCCCCCACCCCCCCCCCCCCCCACCCCCCCCCCCCCCCACCCCCCCCCCCCCCCACCCCCCCCCCCCCCCACCCCCCCCCCCCCCCACCCCCCCCCCCCCCCACCCCCCCCCCCCCCCACCCCCCCCCCCCCCCACCCCCCCCCCCCCCCACCCCCCCCCCCCCCCACCCCCCCCCCCCCCCACCCCCCCCCCCCCCCACCCCCCCCCCCCCCCACCCCCCCCCCCCCCCACCCCCCCCCCCCCCCACCCCCCCCCCCCCCCACCCCCCCCCCCCCCCACCCCCCCCCCCCCCCACCCCCCCCCCCCCCCACCCCCCCCCCCCCCCACCCCCCCCCCCCCCCACCCCCCCCCCCCCCCACCCCCCCCCCCCCCCACCCCCCCCCCCCCCCACCCCCCCCCCCCCCCACCCCCCCCCCCCCCCACCCCCCCCCCCCCCCACCCCCCCCCCCCCCCACCCCCCCCCCCCCCCACCCCCCCCCCCCCCCACCCCCCCCCCCCCCCACCCCCCCCCCCCCCCACCCCCCCCCCCCCCCACCCCCCCCCCCCCCCACCCCCCCCCCCCCCCACCCCCCCCCCCCCCCACCCCCCCCCCCCCCCACCCCCCCCCCCCCCCACCCCCCCCCCCCCCCACCCCCCCCCCCCCCCACCCCCCCCCCCCCCCACCCCCCCCCCCCCCCACCCCCCCCCCCCCCCACCCCCCCCCCCCCCCACCCCCCCCCCCCCCCACCCCCCCCCCCCCCCACCCCCCCCCCCCCCCACCCCCCCCCCCCCCCACCCCCCCCCCCCCCCACCCCCCCCCCCCCCCACCCCCCCCCCCCCCCACCCCCCCCCCCCCCCACCCCCCCCCCCCCCCACCCCCCCCCCCCCCCACCCCCCCCCCCCCCCACCCCCCCCCCCCCCCACCCCCCCCCCCCCCCACCCCCCCCCCCCCCCACCCCCCCCCCCCCCCACCCCCCCCCCCCCCCACCCCCCCCCCCCCCCACCCCCCCCCCCCCCCACCCCCCCCCCCCCCCACCCCCCCCCCCCCCCACCCCCCCCCCCCCCCACCCCCCCCCCCCCCCACCCCCCCCCCCCCCCACCCCCCCCCCCCCCCACCCCCCCCCCCCCCCACCCCCCCCCCCCCCCACCCCCCCCCCCCCCCACCCCCCCCCCCCCCCACCCCCCCCCCCCCCCACCCCCCCCCCCCCCCACCCCCCCCCCCCCCCACCCCCCCCCCCCCCCACCCCCCCCCCCCCCCACCCCCCCCCCCCCCCACCCCCCCCCCCCCCCACCCCCCCCCCCCCCCACCCCCCCCCCCCCCCACCCCCCCCCCCCCCCACCCCCCCCCCCCCCCACCCCCCCCCCCCCCCACCCCCCCCCCCCCCCACCCCCCCCCCCCCCCACCCCCCCCCCCCCCCACCCCCCCCCCCCCCCACCCCCCCCCCCCCCCACCCCCCCCCCCCCCCACCCCCCCCCCCCCCCACCCCCCCCCCCCCCCACCCCCCCCCCCCCCCACCCCCCCCCCCCCCCACCCCCCCCCCCCCCCACCCCCCCCCCCCCCCACCCCCCCCCCCCCCCACCCCCCCCCCCCCCCACCCCCCCCCCCCCCCACCCCCCCCCCCCCCCACCCCCCCCCCCCCCCACCCCCCCCCCCCCCCACCCCCCCCCCCCCCCACCCCCCCCCCCCCCCACCCCCCCCCCCCCCCACCCCCCCCCCCCCCCACCCCCCCCCCCCCCCACCCCCCCCCCCCCCCACCCCCCCCCCCCCCCACCCCCCCCCCCCCCCACCCCCCCCCCCCCCCACCCCCCCCCCCCCCCACCCCCCCCCCCCCCCACCCCCCCCCCCCCCCACCCCCCCCCCCCCCCACCCCCCCCCCCCCCCACCCCCCCCCCCCCCCACCCCCCCCCCCCCCCACCCCCCCCCCCCCCCACCCCCCCCCCCCCCCACCCCCCCCCCCCCCCACCCCCCCCCCCCCCCACCCCCCCCCCCCCCCACCCCCCCCCCCCCCCACCCCCCCCCCCCCCCACCCCCCCCCCCCCCCACCCCCCCCCCCCCCCACCCCCCCCCCCCCCCACCCCCCCCCCCCCCCACCCCCCCCCCCCCCCACCCCCCCCCCCCCCCACCCCCCCCCCCCCCCACCCCCCCCCCCCCCCACCCCCCCCCCCCCCCACCCCCCCCCCCCCCCACCCCCCCCCCCCCCCACCCCCCCCCCCCCCCACCCCCCCCCCCCCCCACCCCCCCCCCCCCCCACCCCCCCCCCCCCCCACCCCCCCCCCCCCCCACCCCCCCCCCCCCCCACCCCCCCCCCCCCCCACCCCCCCCCCCCCCCACCCCCCCCCCCCCCCACCCCCCCCCCCCCCCACCCCCCCCCCCCCCCACCCCCCCCCCCCCCCACCCCCCCCCCCCCCCACCCCCCCCCCCCCCCACCCCCCCCCCCCCCCACCCCCCCCCCCCCCCACCCCCCCCCCCCCCCACCCCCCCCCCCCCCCACCCCCCCCCCCCCCCACCCCCCCCCCCCCCCACCCCCCCCCCCCCCCACCCCCCCCCCCCCCCACCCCCCCCCCCCCCCACCCCCCCCCCCCCCCACCCCCCCCCCCCCCCACCCCCCCCCCCCCCCACCCCCCCCCCCCCCCACCCCCCCCCCCCCCCACCCCCCCCCCCCCCCACCCCCCCCCCCCCCCACCCCCCCCCCCCCCCACCCCCCCCCCCCCCCACCCCCCCCCCCCCCCACCCCCCCCCCCCCCCACCCCCCCCCCCCCCCACCCCCCCCCCCCCCCACCCCCCCCCCCCCCCACCCCCCCCCCCCCCCACCCCCCCCCCCCCCCACCCCCCCCCCCCCCCACCCCCCCCCCCCCCCACCCCCCCCCCCCCCCACCCCCCCCCCCCCCCACCCCCCCCCCCCCCCACCCCCCCCCCCCCCCACCCCCCCCCCCCCCCACCCCCCCCCCCCCCCACCCCCCCCCCCCCCCACCCCCCCCCCCCCCCACCCCCCCCCCCCCCCACCCCCCCCCCCCCCCACCCCCCCCCCCCCCCACCCCCCCCCCCCCCCACCCCCCCCCCCCCCCACCCCCCCCCCCCCCCACCCCCCCCCCCCCCCACCCCCCCCCCCCCCCACCCCCCCCCCCCCCCACCCCCCCCCCCCCCCACCCCCCCCCCCCCCCACCCCCCCCCCCCCCCACCCCCCCCCCCCCCCACCCCCCCCCCCCCCCACCCCCCCCCCCCCCCACCCCCCCCCCCCCCCACCCCCCCCCCCCCCCACCCCCCCCCCCCCCCACCCCCCCCCCCCCCCACCCCCCCCCCCCCCCACCCCCCCCCCCCCCCACCCCCCCCCCCCCCCACCCCCCCCCCCCCCCACCCCCCCCCCCCCCCACCCCCCCCCCCCCCCACCCCCCCCCCCCCCCACCCCCCCCCCCCCCCACCCCCCCCCCCCCCCACCCCCCCCCCCCCCCACCCCCCCCCCCCCCCACCCCCCCCCCCCCCCACCCCCCCCCCCCCCCACCCCCCCCCCCCCCCACCCCCCCCCCCCCCCACCCCCCCCCCCCCCCACCCCCCCCCCCCCCCACCCCCCCCCCCCCCCACCCCCCCCCCCCCCCACCCCCCCCCCCCCCCACCCCCCCCCCCCCCCACCCCCCCCCCCCCCCACCCCCCCCCCCCCCCACCCCCCCCCCCCCCCACCCCCCCCCCCCCCCACCCCCCCCCCCCCCCACCCCCCCCCCCCCCCACCCCCCCCCCCCCCCACCCCCCCCCCCCCCCACCCCCCCCCCCCCCCACCCCCCCCCCCCCCCACCCCCCCCCCCCCCCACCCCCCCCCCCCCCCACCCCCCCCCCCCCCCACCCCCCCCCCCCCCCACCCCCCCCCCCCCCCACCCCCCCCCCCCCCCACCCCCCCCCCCCCCCACCCCCCCCCCCCCCCACCCCCCCCCCCCCCCACCCCCCCCCCCCCCCACCCCCCCCCCCCCCCACCCCCCCCCCCCCCCACCCCCCCCCCCCCCCACCCCCCCCCCCCCCCACCCCCCCCCCCCCCCACCCCCCCCCCCCCCCACCCCCCCCCCCCCCCACCCCCCCCCCCCCCCACCCCCCCCCCCCCCCACCCCCCCCCCCCCCCACCCCCCCCCCCCCCCACCCCCCCCCCCCCCCACCCCCCCCCCCCCCCACCCCCCCCCCCCCCCACCCCCCCCCCCCCCCACCCCCCCCCCCCCCCACCCCCCCCCCCCCCCACCCCCCCCCCCCCCCACCCCCCCCCCCCCCCACCCCCCCCCCCCCCCACCCCCCCCCCCCCCCACCCCCCCCCCCCCCCACCCCCCCCCCCCCCCACCCCCCCCCCCCCCCACCCCCCCCCCCCCCCACCCCCCCCCCCCCCCACCCCCCCCCCCCCCCACCCCCCCCCCCCCCCACCCCCCCCCCCCCCCACCCCCCCCCCCCCCCACCCCCCCCCCCCCCCACCCCCCCCCCCCCCCACCCCCCCCCCCCCCCACCCCCCCCCCCCCCCACCCCCCCCCCCCCCCACCCCCCCCCCCCCCCACCCCCCCCCCCCCCCACCCCCCCCCCCCCCCACCCCCCCCCCCCCCCACCCCCCCCCCCCCCCACCCCCCCCCCCCCCCACCCCCCCCCCCCCCCACCCCCCCCCCCCCCCACCCCCCCCCCCCCCCACCCCCCCCCCCCCCCACCCCCCCCCCCCCCCACCCCCCCCCCCCCCCACCCCCCCCCCCCCCCACCCCCCCCCCCCCCCACCCCCCCCCCCCCCCACCCCCCCCCCCCCCCACCCCCCCCCCCCCCCACCCCCCCCCCCCCCCACCCCCCCCCCCCCCCACCCCCCCCCCCCCCCACCCCCCCCCCCCCCCACCCCCCCCCCCCCCCACCCCCCCCCCCCCCCACCCCCCCCCCCCCCCACCCCCCCCCCCCCCCACCCCCCCCCCCCCCCACCCCCCCCCCCCCCCACCCCCCCCCCCCCCCACCCCCCCCCCCCCCCACCCCCCCCCCCCCCCACCCCCCCCCCCCCCCACCCCCCCCCCCCCCCACCCCCCCCCCCCCCCACCCCCCCCCCCCCCCACCCCCCCCCCCCCCCACCCCCCCCCCCCCCCACCCCCCCCCCCCCCCACCCCCCCCCCCCCCCACCCCCCCCCCCCCCCACCCCCCCCCCCCCCCACCCCCCCCCCCCCCCACCCCCCCCCCCCCCCACCCCCCCCCCCCCCCACCCCCCCCCCCCCCCACCCCCCCCCCCCCCCACCCCCCCCCCCCCCCACCCCCCCCCCCCCCCACCCCCCCCCCCCCCCACCCCCCCCCCCCCCCACCCCCCCCCCCCCCCACCCCCCCCCCCCCCCACCCCCCCCCCCCCCCACCCCCCCCCCCCCCCACCCCCCCCCCCCCCCACCCCCCCCCCCCCCCACCCCCCCCCCCCCCCACCCCCCCCCCCCCCCACCCCCCCCCCCCCCCACCCCCCCCCCCCCCCACCCCCCCCCCCCCCCACCCCCCCCCCCCCCCACCCCCCCCCCCCCCCACCCCCCCCCCCCCCCACCCCCCCCCCCCCCCACCCCCCCCCCCCCCCACCCCCCCCCCCCCCCACCCCCCCCCCCCCCCACCCCCCCCCCCCCCCACCCCCCCCCCCCCCCACCCCCCCCCCCCCCCACCCCCCCCCCCCCCCACCCCCCCCCCCCCCCACCCCCCCCCCCCCCCACCCCCCCCCCCCCCCACCCCCCCCCCCCCCCACCCCCCCCCCCCCCCACCCCCCCCCCCCCCCACCCCCCCCCCCCCCCACCCCCCCCCCCCCCCACCCCCCCCCCCCCCCACCCCCCCCCCCCCCCACCCCCCCCCCCCCCCACCCCCCCCCCCCCCCACCCCCCCCCCCCCCCACCCCCCCCCCCCCCCACCCCCCCCCCCCCCCACCCCCCCCCCCCCCCACCCCCCCCCCCCCCCACCCCCCCCCCCCCCCACCCCCCCCCCCCCCCACCCCCCCCCCCCCCCACCCCCCCCCCCCCCCACCCCCCCCCCCCCCCACCCCCCCCCCCCCCCACCCCCCCCCCCCCCCACCCCCCCCCCCCCCCACCCCCCCCCCCCCCCACCCCCCCCCCCCCCCACCCCCCCCCCCCCCCACCCCCCCCCCCCCCCACCCCCCCCCCCCCCCACCCCCCCCCCCCCCCACCCCCCCCCCCCCCCACCCCCCCCCCCCCCCACCCCCCCCCCCCCCCACCCCCCCCCCCCCCCACCCCCCCCCCCCCCCACCCCCCCCCCCCCCCACCCCCCCCCCCCCCCACCCCCCCCCCCCCCCACCCCCCCCCCCCCCCACCCCCCCCCCCCCCCACCCCCCCCCCCCCCCACCCCCCCCCCCCCCCACCCCCCCCCCCCCCCACCCCCCCCCCCCCCCACCCCCCCCCCCCCCCACCCCCCCCCCCCCCCACCCCCCCCCCCCCCCACCCCCCCCCCCCCCCACCCCCCCCCCCCCCCACCCCCCCCCCCCCCCACCCCCCCCCCCCCCCACCCCCCCCCCCCCCCACCCCCCCCCCCCCCCACCCCCCCCCCCCCCCACCCCCCCCCCCCCCCACCCCCCCCCCCCCCCACCCCCCCCCCCCCCCACCCCCCCCCCCCCCCACCCCCCCCCCCCCCCACCCCCCCCCCCCCCCACCCCCCCCCCCCCCCACCCCCCCCCCCCCCCACCCCCCCCCCCCCCCACCCCCCCCCCCCCCCACCCCCCCCCCCCCCCACCCCCCCCCCCCCCCACCCCCCCCCCCCCCCACCCCCCCCCCCCCCCACCCCCCCCCCCCCCCACCCCCCCCCCCCCCCACCCCCCCCCCCCCCCACCCCCCCCCCCCCCCACCCCCCCCCCCCCCCACCCCCCCCCCCCCCCACCCCCCCCCCCCCCCACCCCCCCCCCCCCCCACCCCCCCCCCCCCCCACCCCCCCCCCCCCCCACCCCCCCCCCCCCCCACCCCCCCCCCCCCCCACCCCCCCCCCCCCCCACCCCCCCCCCCCCCCACCCCCCCCCCCCCCCACCCCCCCCCCCCCCCACCCCCCCCCCCCCCCACCCCCCCCCCCCCCCACCCCCCCCCCCCCCCACCCCCCCCCCCCCCCACCCCCCCCCCCCCCCACCCCCCCCCCCCCCCACCCCCCCCCCCCCCCACCCCCCCCCCCCCCCACCCCCCCCCCCCCCCACCCCCCCCCCCCCCCACCCCCCCCCCCCCCCACCCCCCCCCCCCCCCACCCCCCCCCCCCCCCACCCCCCCCCCCCCCCACCCCCCCCCCCCCCCACCCCCCCCCCCCCCCACCCCCCCCCCCCCCCACCCCCCCCCCCCCCCACCCCCCCCCCCCCCCACCCCCCCCCCCCCCCACCCCCCCCCCCCCCCACCCCCCCCCCCCCCCACCCCCCCCCCCCCCCACCCCCCCCCCCCCCCACCCCCCCCCCCCCCCACCCCCCCCCCCCCCCACCCCCCCCCCCCCCCACCCCCCCCCCCCCCCACCCCCCCCCCCCCCCACCCCCCCCCCCCCCCACCCCCCCCCCCCCCCACCCCCCCCCCCCCCCACCCCCCCCCCCCCCCACCCCCCCCCCCCCCCACCCCCCCCCCCCCCCACCCCCCCCCCCCCCCACCCCCCCCCCCCCCCACCCCCCCCCCCCCCCACCCCCCCCCCCCCCCACCCCCCCCCCCCCCCACCCCCCCCCCCCCCCACCCCCCCCCCCCCCCACCCCCCCCCCCCCCCACCCCCCCCCCCCCCCACCCCCCCCCCCCCCCACCCCCCCCCCCCCCCACCCCCCCCCCCCCCCACCCCCCCCCCCCCCCACCCCCCCCCCCCCCCACCCCCCCCCCCCCCCACCCCCCCCCCCCCCCACCCCCCCCCCCCCCCACCCCCCCCCCCCCCCACCCCCCCCCCCCCCCACCCCCCCCCCCCCCCACCCCCCCCCCCCCCCACCCCCCCCCCCCCCCACCCCCCCCCCCCCCCACCCCCCCCCCCCCCCACCCCCCCCCCCCCCCACCCCCCCCCCCCCCCACCCCCCCCCCCCCCCACCCCCCCCCCCCCCCACCCCCCCCCCCCCCCACCCCCCCCCCCCCCCACCCCCCCCCCCCCCCACCCCCCCCCCCCCCCACCCCCCCCCCCCCCCACCCCCCCCCCCCCCCACCCCCCCCCCCCCCCACCCCCCCCCCCCCCCACCCCCCCCCCCCCCCACCCCCCCCCCCCCCCACCCCCCCCCCCCCCCACCCCCCCCCCCCCCCACCCCCCCCCCCCCCCACCCCCCCCCCCCCCCACCCCCCCCCCCCCCCACCCCCCCCCCCCCCCACCCCCCCCCCCCCCCACCCCCCCCCCCCCCCACCCCCCCCCCCCCCCACCCCCCCCCCCCCCCACCCCCCCCCCCCCCCACCCCCCCCCCCCCCCACCCCCCCCCCCCCCCACCCCCCCCCCCCCCCACCCCCCCCCCCCCCCACCCCCCCCCCCCCCCACCCCCCCCCCCCCCCACCCCCCCCCCCCCCCACCCCCCCCCCCCCCCACCCCCCCCCCCCCCCACCCCCCCCCCCCCCCACCCCCCCCCCCCCCCACCCCCCCCCCCCCCCACCCCCCCCCCCCCCCACCCCCCCCCCCCCCCACCCCCCCCCCCCCCCACCCCCCCCCCCCCCCACCCCCCCCCCCCCCCACCCCCCCCCCCCCCCACCCCCCCCCCCCCCCACCCCCCCCCCCCCCCACCCCCCCCCCCCCCCACCCCCCCCCCCCCCCACCCCCCCCCCCCCCCACCCCCCCCCCCCCCCACCCCCCCCCCCCCCCACCCCCCCCCCCCCCCACCCCCCCCCCCCCCCACCCCCCCCCCCCCCCACCCCCCCCCCCCCCCACCCCCCCCCCCCCCCACCCCCCCCCCCCCCCACCCCCCCCCCCCCCCACCCCCCCCCCCCCCCACCCCCCCCCCCCCCCACCCCCCCCCCCCCCCACCCCCCCCCCCCCCCACCCCCCCCCCCCCCCACCCCCCCCCCCCCCCACCCCCCCCCCCCCCCACCCCCCCCCCCCCCCACCCCCCCCCCCCCCCACCCCCCCCCCCCCCCACCCCCCCCCCCCCCCACCCCCCCCCCCCCCCACCCCCCCCCCCCCCCACCCCCCCCCCCCCCCACCCCCCCCCCCCCCCACCCCCCCCCCCCCCCACCCCCCCCCCCCCCCACCCCCCCCCCCCCCCACCCCCCCCCCCCCCCACCCCCCCCCCCCCCCACCCCCCCCCCCCCCCACCCCCCCCCCCCCCCACCCCCCCCCCCCCCCACCCCCCCCCCCCCCCACCCCCCCCCCCCCCCACCCCCCCCCCCCCCCACCCCCCCCCCCCCCCACCCCCCCCCCCCCCCACCCCCCCCCCCCCCCACCCCCCCCCCCCCCCACCCCCCCCCCCCCCCACCCCCCCCCCCCCCCACCCCCCCCCCCCCCCACCCCCCCCCCCCCCCACCCCCCCCCCCCCCCACCCCCCCCCCCCCCCACCCCCCCCCCCCCCCACCCCCCCCCCCCCCCACCCCCCCCCCCCCCCACCCCCCCCCCCCCCCACCCCCCCCCCCCCCCACCCCCCCCCCCCCCCACCCCCCCCCCCCCCCACCCCCCCCCCCCCCCACCCCCCCCCCCCCCCACCCCCCCCCCCCCCCACCCCCCCCCCCCCCCACCCCCCCCCCCCCCCACCCCCCCCCCCCCCCACCCCCCCCCCCCCCCACCCCCCCCCCCCCCCACCCCCCCCCCCCCCCACCCCCCCCCCCCCCCACCCCCCCCCCCCCCCACCCCCCCCCCCCCCCACCCCCCCCCCCCCCCACCCCCCCCCCCCCCCACCCCCCCCCCCCCCCACCCCCCCCCCCCCCCACCCCCCCCCCCCCCCACCCCCCCCCCCCCCCACCCCCCCCCCCCCCCACCCCCCCCCCCCCCCACCCCCCCCCCCCCCCACCCCCCCCCCCCCCCACCCCCCCCCCCCCCCACCCCCCCCCCCCCCCACCCCCCCCCCCCCCCACCCCCCCCCCCCCCCACCCCCCCCCCCCCCCACCCCCCCCCCCCCCCACCCCCCCCCCCCCCCACCCCCCCCCCCCCCCACCCCCCCCCCCCCCCACCCCCCCCCCCCCCCACCCCCCCCCCCCCCCACCCCCCCCCCCCCCCACCCCCCCCCCCCCCCACCCCCCCCCCCCCCCACCCCCCCCCCCCCCCACCCCCCCCCCCCCCCACCCCCCCCCCCCCCCACCCCCCCCCCCCCCCACCCCCCCCCCCCCCCACCCCCCCCCCCCCCCACCCCCCCCCCCCCCCACCCCCCCCCCCCCCCACCCCCCCCCCCCCCCACCCCCCCCCCCCCCCACCCCCCCCCCCCCCCACCCCCCCCCCCCCCCACCCCCCCCCCCCCCCACCCCCCCCCCCCCCCACCCCCCCCCCCCCCCACCCCCCCCCCCCCCCACCCCCCCCCCCCCCCACCCCCCCCCCCCCCCACCCCCCCCCCCCCCCACCCCCCCCCCCCCCCACCCCCCCCCCCCCCCACCCCCCCCCCCCCCCACCCCCCCCCCCCCCCACCCCCCCCCCCCCCCACCCCCCCCCCCCCCCACCCCCCCCCCCCCCCACCCCCCCCCCCCCCCACCCCCCCCCCCCCCCACCCCCCCCCCCCCCCACCCCCCCCCCCCCCCACCCCCCCCCCCCCCCACCCCCCCCCCCCCCCACCCCCCCCCCCCCCCACCCCCCCCCCCCCCCACCCCCCCCCCCCCCCACCCCCCCCCCCCCCCACCCCCCCCCCCCCCCACCCCCCCCCCCCCCCACCCCCCCCCCCCCCCACCCCCCCCCCCCCCCACCCCCCCCCCCCCCCACCCCCCCCCCCCCCCACCCCCCCCCCCCCCCACCCCCCCCCCCCCCCACCCCCCCCCCCCCCCACCCCCCCCCCCCCCCACCCCCCCCCCCCCCCACCCCCCCCCCCCCCCACCCCCCCCCCCCCCCACCCCCCCCCCCCCCCACCCCCCCCCCCCCCCACCCCCCCCCCCCCCCACCCCCCCCCCCCCCCACCCCCCCCCCCCCCCACCCCCCCCCCCCCCCACCCCCCCCCCCCCCCACCCCCCCCCCCCCCCACCCCCCCCCCCCCCCACCCCCCCCCCCCCCCACCCCCCCCCCCCCCCACCCCCCCCCCCCCCCACCCCCCCCCCCCCCCACCCCCCCCCCCCCCCACCCCCCCCCCCCCCCACCCCCCCCCCCCCCCACCCCCCCCCCCCCCCACCCCCCCCCCCCCCCACCCCCCCCCCCCCCCACCCCCCCCCCCCCCCACCCCCCCCCCCCCCCACCCCCCCCCCCCCCCACCCCCCCCCCCCCCC
The DNA here is from genome assembly GCF_021028975.2 of Sphaerodactylus townsendi. Taxonomy (NCBI): domain Eukaryota; kingdom Metazoa; phylum Chordata; class Lepidosauria; order Squamata; family Sphaerodactylidae; genus Sphaerodactylus; species Sphaerodactylus townsendi. The sequence continues at coordinate 42,768 of NW_025950704.1, forward strand.
ACCCCCCCCCCCCCCCACCCCCCCCCCCCCCCACCCCCCCCCCCCCCCACCCCCCCCCCCCCCCACCCCCCCCCCCCCCCACCCCCCCCCCCCCCCACCCCCCCCCCCCCCCACCCCCCCCCCCCCCCACCCCCCCCCCCCCCCACCCCCCCCCCCCCCCACCCCCCCCCCCCCCCACCCCCCCCCCCCCCCACCCCCCCCCCCCCCCACCCCCCCCCCCCCCCACCCCCCCCCCCCCCCACCCCCCCCCCCCCCCACCCCCCCCCCCCCCCACCCCCCCCCCCCCCCACCCCCCCCCCCCCCCACCCCCCCCCCCCCCCACCCCCCCCCCCCCCCACCCCCCCCCCCCCCCACCCCCCCCCCCCCCCACCCCCCCCCCCCCCCACCCCCCCCCCCCCCCACCCCCCCCCCCCCCCACCCCCCCCCCCCCCCACCCCCCCCCCCCCCCACCCCCCCCCCCCCCCACCCCCCCCCCCCCCCACCCCCCCCCCCCCCCACCCCCCCCCCCCCCCACCCCCCCCCCCCCCCACCCCCCCCCCCCCCCACCCCCCCCCCCCCCCACCCCCCCCCCCCCCCACCCCCCCCCCCCCCCACCCCCCCCCCCCCCCACCCCCCCCCCCCCCCACCCCCCCCCCCCCCCACCCCCCCCCCCCCCCACCCCCCCCCCCCCCCACCCCCCCCCCCCCCCACCCCCCCCCCCCCCCACCCCCCCCCCCCCCCACCCCCCCCCCCCCCCACCCCCCCCCCCCCCCACCCCCCCCCCCCCCCACCCCCCCCCCCCCCCACCCCCCCCCCCCCCCACCCCCCCCCCCCCCCACCCCCCCCCCCCCCCACCCCCCCCCCCCCCCACCCCCCCCCCCCCCCACCCCCCCCCCCCCCCACCCCCCCCCCCCCCCACCCCCCCCCCCCCCCACCCCCCCCCCCCCCCACCCCCCCCCCCCCCCACCCCCCCCCCCCCCCACCCCCCCCCCCCCCCACCCCCCCCCCCCCCCACCCCCCCCCCCCCCCACCCCCCCCCCCCCCCACCCCCCCCCCCCCCCACCCCCCCCCCCCCCCACCCCCCCCCCCCCCCACCCCCCCCCCCCCCCACCCCCCCCCCCCCCCACCCCCCCCCCCCCCCACCCCCCCCCCCCCCCACCCCCCCCCCCCCCCACCCCCCCCCCCCCCCACCCCCCCCCCCCCCCACCCCCCCCCCCCCCCACCCCCCCCCCCCCCCACCCCCCCCCCCCCCCACCCCCCCCCCCCCCCACCCCCCCCCCCCCCCACCCCCCCCCCCCCCCACCCCCCCCCCCCCCCACCCCCCCCCCCCCCCACCCCCCCCCCCCCCCACCCCCCCCCCCCCCCACCCCCCCCCCCCCCCACCCCCCCCCCCCCCCACCCCCCCCCCCCCCCACCCCCCCCCCCCCCCACCCCCCCCCCCCCCCACCCCCCCCCCCCCCCACCCCCCCCCCCCCCCACCCCCCCCCCCCCCCACCCCCCCCCCCCCCCACCCCCCCCCCCCCCCACCCCCCCCCCCCCCCACCCCCCCCCCCCCCCACCCCCCCCCCCCCCCACCCCCCCCCCCCCCCACCCCCCCCCCCCCCCACCCCCCCCCCCCCCCACCCCCCCCCCCCCCCACCCCCCCCCCCCCCCACCCCCCCCCCCCCCCACCCCCCCCCCCCCCCACCCCCCCCCCCCCCCACCCCCCCCCCCCCCCACCCCCCCCCCCCCCCACCCCCCCCCCCCCCCACCCCCCCCCCCCCCCACCCCCCCCCCCCCCCACCCCCCCCCCCCCCCACCCCCCCCCCCCCCCACCCCCCCCCCCCCCCACCCCCCCCCCCCCCCACCCCCCCCCCCCCCCACCCCCCCCCCCCCCCACCCCCCCCCCCCCCCACCCCCCCCCCCCCCCACCCCCCCCCCCCCCCACCCCCCCCCCCCCCCACCCCCCCCCCCCCCCACCCCCCCCCCCCCCCACCCCCCCCCCCCCCCACCCCCCCCCCCCCCCACCCCCCCCCCCCCCCACCCCCCCCCCCCCCCACCCCCCCCCCCCCCCACCCCCCCCCCCCCCCACCCCCCCCCCCCCCCACCCCCCCCCCCCCCCACCCCCCCCCCCCCCCACCCCCCCCCCCCCCCACCCCCCCCCCCCCCCACCCCCCCCCCCCCCCACCCCCCCCCCCCCCCACCCCCCCCCCCCCCCACCCCCCCCCCCCCCCACCCCCCCCCCCCCCCACCCCCCCCCCCCCCCACCCCCCCCCCCCCCCACCCCCCCCCCCCCCCACCCCCCCCCCCCCCCACCCCCCCCCCCCCCCACCCCCCCCCCCCCCCACCCCCCCCCCCCCCCACCCCCCCCCCCCCCCACCCCCCCCCCCCCCCACCCCCCCCCCCCCCCACCCCCCCCCCCCCCCACCCCCCCCCCCCCCCACCCCCCCCCCCCCCCACCCCCCCCCCCCCCCACCCCCCCCCCCCCCCACCCCCCCCCCCCCCCACCCCCCCCCCCCCCCACCCCCCCCCCCCCCCACCCCCCCCCCCCCCCACCCCCCCCCCCCCCCACCCCCCCCCCCCCCCACCCCCCCCCCCCCCCACCCCCCCCCCCCCCCACCCCCCCCCCCCCCCACCCCCCCCCCCCCCCACCCCCCCCCCCCCCCACCCCCCCCCCCCCCCACCCCCCCCCCCCCCCACCCCCCCCCCCCCCCACCCCCCCCCCCCCCCACCCCCCCCCCCCCCCACCCCCCCCCCCCCCCACCCCCCCCCCCCCCCACCCCCCCCCCCCCCCACCCCCCCCCCCCCCCACCCCCCCCCCCCCCCACCCCCCCCCCCCCCCACCCCCCCCCCCCCCCACCCCCCCCCCCCCCCACCCCCCCCCCCCCCCACCCCCCCCCCCCCCCACCCCCCCCCCCCCCCACCCCCCCCCCCCCCCACCCCCCCCCCCCCCCACCCCCCCCCCCCCCCACCCCCCCCCCCCCCCACCCCCCCCCCCCCCCACCCCCCCCCCCCCCCACCCCCCCCCCCCCCCACCCCCCCCCCCCCCCACCCCCCCCCCCCCCCACCCCCCCCCCCCCCCACCCCCCCCCCCCCCCACCCCCCCCCCCCCCCACCCCCCCCCCCCCCCACCCCCCCCCCCCCCCACCCCCCCCCCCCCCCACCCCCCCCCCCCCCCACCCCCCCCCCCCCCCACCCCCCCCCCCCCCCACCCCCCCCCCCCCCCACCCCCCCCCCCCCCCACCCCCCCCCCCCCCCACCCCCCCCCCCCCCCACCCCCCCCCCCCCCCACCCCCCCCCCCCCCCACCCCCCCCCCCCCCCACCCCCCCCCCCCCCCACCCCCCCCCCCCCCCACCCCCCCCCCCCCCCACCCCCCCCCCCCCCCACCCCCCCCCCCCCCCACCCCCCCCCCCCCCCACCCCCCCCCCCCCCCACCCCCCCCCCCCCCCACCCCCCCCCCCCCCCACCCCCCCCCCCCCCCACCCCCCCCCCCCCCCACCCCCCCCCCCCCCCACCCCCCCCCCCCCCCACCCCCCCCCCCCCCCACCCCCCCCCCCCCCCACCCCCCCCCCCCCCCACCCCCCCCCCCCCCCACCCCCCCCCCCCCCCACCCCCCCCCCCCCCCACCCCCCCCCCCCCCCACCCCCCCCCCCCCCCACCCCCCCCCCCCCCCACCCCCCCCCCCCCCCACCCCCCCCCCCCCCCACCCCCCCCCCCCCCCACCCCCCCCCCCCCCCACCCCCCCCCCCCCCCACCCCCCCCCCCCCCCACCCCCCCCCCCCCCCACCCCCCCCCCCCCCCACCCCCCCCCCCCCCCACCCCCCCCCCCCCCCACCCCCCCCCCCCCCCACCCCCCCCCCCCCCCACCCCCCCCCCCCCCCACCCCCCCCCCCCCCCACCCCCCCCCCCCCCCACCCCCCCCCCCCCCCACCCCCCCCCCCCCCCACCCCCCCCCCCCCCCACCCCCCCCCCCCCCCACCCCCCCCCCCCCCCACCCCCCCCCCCCCCCACCCCCCCCCCCCCCCACCCCCCCCCCCCCCCACCCCCCCCCCCCCCCACCCCCCCCCCCCCCCACCCCCCCCCCCCCCCACCCCCCCCCCCCCCCACCCCCCCCCCCCCCCACCCCCCCCCCCCCCCACCCCCCCCCCCCCCCACCCCCCCCCCCCCCCACCCCCCCCCCCCCCCACCCCCCCCCCCCCCCACCCCCCCCCCCCCCCACCCCCCCCCCCCCCCACCCCCCCCCCCCCCCACCCCCCCCCCCCCCCACCCCCCCCCCCCCCCACCCCCCCCCCCCCCCACCCCCCCCCCCCCCCACCCCCCCCCCCCCCCACCCCCCCCCCCCCCCACCCCCCCCCCCCCCCACCCCCCCCCCCCCCCACCCCCCCCCCCCCCCACCCCCCCCCCCCCCCACCCCCCCCCCCCCCCACCCCCCCCCCCCCCCACCCCCCCCCCCCCCCACCCCCCCCCCCCCCCACCCCCCCCCCCCCCCACCCCCCCCCCCCCCCACCCCCCCCCCCCCCCACCCCCCCCCCCCCCCACCCCCCCCCCCCCCCACCCCCCCCCCCCCCCACCCCCCCCCCCCCCCACCCCCCCCCCCCCCCACCCCCCCCCCCCCCCACCCCCCCCCCCCCCCACCCCCCCCCCCCCCCACCCCCCCCCCCCCCCACCCCCCCCCCCCCCCACCCCCCCCCCCCCCCACCCCCCCCCCCCCCCACCCCCCCCCCCCCCCACCCCCCCCCCCCCCCACCCCCCCCCCCCCCCACCCCCCCCCCCCCCCACCCCCCCCCCCCCCCACCCCCCCCCCCCCCCACCCCCCCCCCCCCCCACCCCCCCCCCCCCCCACCCCCCCCCCCCCCCACCCCCCCCCCCCCCCACCCCCCCCCCCCCCCACCCCCCCCCCCCCCCACCCCCCCCCCCCCCCACCCCCCCCCCCCCCCACCCCCCCCCCCCCCCACCCCCCCCCCCCCCCACCCCCCCCCCCCCCCACCCCCCCCCCCCCCCACCCCCCCCCCCCCCCACCCCCCCCCCCCCCCACCCCCCCCCCCCCCCACCCCCCCCCCCCCCCACCCCCCCCCCCCCCCACCCCCCCCCCCCCCCACCCCCCCCCCCCCCCACCCCCCCCCCCCCCCACCCCCCCCCCCCCCCACCCCCCCCCCCCCCCACCCCCCCCCCCCCCCACCCCCCCCCCCCCCCACCCCCCCCCCCCCCCACCCCCCCCCCCCCCCACCCCCCCCCCCCCCCACCCCCCCCCCCCCCCACCCCCCCCCCCCCCCACCCCCCCCCCCCCCCACCCCCCCCCCCCCCCACCCCCCCCCCCCCCCACCCCCCCCCCCCCCCACCCCCCCCCCCCCCCACCCCCCCCCCCCCCCACCCCCCCCCCCCCCCACCCCCCCCCCCCCCCACCCCCCCCCCCCCCCACCCCCCCCCCCCCCCACCCCCCCCCCCCCCCACCCCCCCCCCCCCCCACCCCCCCCCCCCCCCACCCCCCCCCCCCCCCACCCCCCCCCCCCCCCACCCCCCCCCCCCCCCACCCCCCCCCCCCCCCACCCCCCCCCCCCCCCACCCCCCCCCCCCCCCACCCCCCCCCCCCCCCACCCCCCCCCCCCCCCACCCCCCCCCCCCCCCACCCCCCCCCCCCCCCACCCCCCCCCCCCCCCACCCCCCCCCCCCCCCACCCCCCCCCCCCCCCACCCCCCCCCCCCCCCACCCCCCCCCCCCCCCACCCCCCCCCCCCCCCACCCCCCCCCCCCCCCACCCCCCCCCCCCCCCACCCCCCCCCCCCCCCACCCCCCCCCCCCCCCACCCCCCCCCCCCCCCACCCCCCCCCCCCCCCACCCCCCCCCCCCCCCACCCCCCCCCCCCCCCACCCCCCCCCCCCCCCACCCCCCCCCCCCCCCACCCCCCCCCCCCCCCACCCCCCCCCCCCCCCACCCCCCCCCCCCCCCACCCCCCCCCCCCCCCACCCCCCCCCCCCCCCACCCCCCCCCCCCCCCACCCCCCCCCCCCCCCACCCCCCCCCCCCCCCACCCCCCCCCCCCCCCACCCCCCCCCCCCCCCACCCCCCCCCCCCCCCACCCCCCCCCCCCCCCACCCCCCCCCCCCCCCACCCCCCCCCCCCCCCACCCCCCCCCCCCCCCACCCCCCCCCCCCCCCACCCCCCCCCCCCCCCACCCCCCCCCCCCCCCACCCCCCCCCCCCCCCACCCCCCCCCCCCCCCACCCCCCCCCCCCCCCACCCCCCCCCCCCCCCACCCCCCCCCCCCCCCACCCCCCCCCCCCCCCACCCCCCCCCCCCCCCACCCCCCCCCCCCCCCACCCCCCCCCCCCCCCACCCCCCCCCCCCCCCACCCCCCCCCCCCCCCACCCCCCCCCCCCCCCACCCCCCCCCCCCCCCACCCCCCCCCCCCCCCACCCCCCCCCCCCCCCACCCCCCCCCCCCCCCACCCCCCCCCCCCCCCACCCCCCCCCCCCCCCACCCCCCCCCCCCCCCACCCCCCCCCCCCCCCACCCCCCCCCCCCCCCACCCCCCCCCCCCCCCACCCCCCCCCCCCCCCACCCCCCCCCCCCCCCACCCCCCCCCCCCCCCACCCCCCCCCCCCCCCACCCCCCCCCCCCCCCACCCCCCCCCCCCCCCACCCCCCCCCCCCCCCACCCCCCCCCCCCCCCACCCCCCCCCCCCCCCACCCCCCCCCCCCCCCACCCCCCCCCCCCCCCACCCCCCCCCCCCCCCACCCCCCCCCCCCCCCACCCCCCCCCCCCCCCACCCCCCCCCCCCCCCACCCCCCCCCCCCCCCACCCCCCCCCCCCCCCACCCCCCCCCCCCCCCACCCCCCCCCCCCCCCACCCCCCCCCCCCCCCACCCCCCCCCCCCCCCACCCCCCCCCCCCCCCACCCCCCCCCCCCCCCACCCCCCCCCCCCCCCACCCCCCCCCCCCCCCACCCCCCCCCCCCCCCACCCCCCCCCCCCCCCACCCCCCCCCCCCCCCACCCCCCCCCCCCCCCACCCCCCCCCCCCCCCACCCCCCCCCCCCCCCACCCCCCCCCCCCCCCACCCCCCCCCCCCCCCACCCCCCCCCCCCCCCACCCCCCCCCCCCCCCACCCCCCCCCCCCCCCACCCCCCCCCCCCCCCACCCCCCCCCCCCCCCACCCCCCCCCCCCCCCACCCCCCCCCCCCCCCACCCCCCCCCCCCCCCACCCCCCCCCCCCCCCACCCCCCCCCCCCCCCACCCCCCCCCCCCCCCACCCCCCCCCCCCCCCACCCCCCCCCCCCCCCACCCCCCCCCCCCCCCACCCCCCCCCCCCCCCACCCCCCCCCCCCCCCACCCCCCCCCCCCCCCACCCCCCCCCCCCCCCACCCCCCCCCCCCCCCACCCCCCCCCCCCCCCACCCCCCCCCCCCCCCACCCCCCCCCCCCCCCACCCCCCCCCCCCCCCACCCCCCCCCCCCCCCACCCCCCCCCCCCCCCACCCCCCCCCCCCCCCACCCCCCCCCCCCCCCACCCCCCCCCCCCCCCACCCCCCCCCCCCCCCACCCCCCCCCCCCCCCACCCCCCCCCCCCCCCACCCCCCCCCCCCCCCACCCCCCCCCCCCCCCACCCCCCCCCCCCCCCACCCCCCCCCCCCCCCACCCCCCCCCCCCCCCACCCCCCCCCCCCCCCACCCCCCCCCCCCCCCACCCCCCCCCCCCCCCACCCCCCCCCCCCCCCACCCCCCCCCCCCCCCACCCCCCCCCCCCCCCACCCCCCCCCCCCCCCACCCCCCCCCCCCCCCACCCCCCCCCCCCCCCACCCCCCCCCCCCCCCACCCCCCCCCCCCCCCACCCCCCCCCCCCCCCACCCCCCCCCCCCCCCACCCCCCCCCCCCCCCACCCCCCCCCCCCCCCACCCCCCCCCCCCCCCACCCCCCCCCCCCCCCACCCCCCCCCCCCCCCACCCCCCCCCCCCCCCACCCCCCCCCCCCCCCACCCCCCCCCCCCCCCACCCCCCCCCCCCCCCACCCCCCCCCCCCCCCACCCCCCCCCCCCCCCACCCCCCCCCCCCCCCACCCCCCCCCCCCCCCACCCCCCCCCCCCCCCACCCCCCCCCCCCCCCACCCCCCCCCCCCCCCACCCCCCCCCCCCCCCACCCCCCCCCCCCCCCACCCCCCCCCCCCCCCACCCCCCCCCCCCCCCACCCCCCCCCCCCCCCACCCCCCCCCCCCCCCACCCCCCCCCCCCCCCACCCCCCCCCCCCCCCACCCCCCCCCCCCCCCACCCCCCCCCCCCCCCACCCCCCCCCCCCCCCACCCCCCCCCCCCCCCACCCCCCCCCCCCCCCACCCCCCCCCCCCCCCACCCCCCCCCCCCCCCACCCCCCCCCCCCCCCACCCCCCCCCCCCCCCACCCCCCCCCCCCCCCACCCCCCCCCCCCCCCACCCCCCCCCCCCCCCACCCCCCCCCCCCCCCACCCCCCCCCCCCCCCACCCCCCCCCCCCCCCACCCCCCCCCCCCCCCACCCCCCCCCCCCCCCACCCCCCCCCCCCCCCACCCCCCCCCCCCCCCACCCCCCCCCCCCCCCACCCCCCCCCCCCCCCACCCCCCCCCCCCCCCACCCCCCCCCCCCCCCACCCCCCCCCCCCCCCACCCCCCCCCCCCCCCACCCCCCCCCCCCCCCACCCCCCCCCCCCCCCACCCCCCCCCCCCCCCACCCCCCCCCCCCCCCACCCCCCCCCCCCCCCACCCCCCCCCCCCCCCACCCCCCCCCCCCCCCACCCCCCCCCCCCCCCACCCCCCCCCCCCCCCACCCCCCCCCCCCCCCACCCCCCCCCCCCCCCACCCCCCCCCCCCCCCACCCCCCCCCCCCCCCACCCCCCCCCCCCCCCACCCCCCCCCCCCCCCACCCCCCCCCCCCCCCACCCCCCCCCCCCCCCACCCCCCCCCCCCCCCACCCCCCCCCCCCCCCACCCCCCCCCCCCCCCACCCCCCCCCCCCCCCACCCCCCCCCCCCCCCACCCCCCCCCCCCCCCACCCCCCCCCCCCCCCACCCCCCCCCCCCCCCACCCCCCCCCCCCCCCACCCCCCCCCCCCCCCACCCCCCCCCCCCCCCACCCCCCCCCCCCCCCACCCCCCCCCCCCCCCACCCCCCCCCCCCCCCACCCCCCCCCCCCCCCACCCCCCCCCCCCCCCACCCCCCCCCCCCCCCACCCCCCCCCCCCCCCACCCCCCCCCCCCCCCACCCCCCCCCCCCCCCACCCCCCCCCCCCCCCACCCCCCCCCCCCCCCACCCCCCCCCCCCCCCACCCCCCCCCCCCCCCACCCCCCCCCCCCCCCACCCCCCCCCCCCCCCACCCCCCCCCCCCCCCACCCCCCCCCCCCCCCACCCCCCCCCCCCCCCACCCCCCCCCCCCCCCACCCCCCCCCCCCCCCACCCCCCCCCCCCCCCACCCCCCCCCCCCCCCACCCCCCCCCCCCCCCACCCCCCCCCCCCCCCACCCCCCCCCCCCCCCACCCCCCCCCCCCCCCACCCCCCCCCCCCCCCACCCCCCCCCCCCCCCACCCCCCCCCCCCCCCACCCCCCCCCCCCCCCACCCCCCCCCCCCCCCACCCCCCCCCCCCCCCACCCCCCCCCCCCCCCACCCCCCCCCCCCCCCACCCCCCCCCCCCCCCACCCCCCCCCCCCCCCACCCCCCCCCCCCCCCACCCCCCCCCCCCCCCACCCCCCCCCCCCCCCACCCCCCCCCCCCCCCACCCCCCCCCCCCCCCACCCCCCCCCCCCCCCACCCCCCCCCCCCCCCACCCCCCCCCCCCCCCACCCCCCCCCCCCCCCACCCCCCCCCCCCCCCACCCCCCCCCCCCCCCACCCCCCCCCCCCCCCACCCCCCCCCCCCCCCACCCCCCCCCCCCCCCACCCCCCCCCCCCCCCACCCCCCCCCCCCCCCACCCCCCCCCCCCCCCACCCCCCCCCCCCCCCACCCCCCCCCCCCCCCACCCCCCCCCCCCCCCACCCCCCCCCCCCCCCACCCCCCCCCCCCCCCACCCCCCCCCCCCCCCACCCCCCCCCCCCCCCACCCCCCCCCCCCCCCACCCCCCCCCCCCCCCACCCCCCCCCCCCCCCACCCCCCCCCCCCCCCACCCCCCCCCCCCCCCACCCCCCCCCCCCCCCACCCCCCCCCCCCCCCACCCCCCCCCCCCCCCACCCCCCCCCCCCCCCACCCCCCCCCCCCCCCACCCCCCCCCCCCCCCACCCCCCCCCCCCCCCACCCCCCCCCCCCCCCACCCCCCCCCCCCCCCACCCCCCCCCCCCCCCACCCCCCCCCCCCCCCACCCCCCCCCCCCCCCACCCCCCCCCCCCCCCACCCCCCCCCCCCCCCACCCCCCCCCCCCCCCACCCCCCCCCCCCCCCACCCCCCCCCCCCCCCACCCCCCCCCCCCCCCACCCCCCCCCCCCCCCACCCCCCCCCCCCCCCACCCCCCCCCCCCCCCACCCCCCCCCCCCCCCACCCCCCCCCCCCCCCACCCCCCCCCCCCCCCACCCCCCCCCCCCCCCACCCCCCCCCCCCCCCACCCCCCCCCCCCCCCACCCCCCCCCCCCCCCACCCCCCCCCCCCCCCACCCCCCCCCCCCCCCACCCCCCCCCCCCCCCACCCCCCCCCCCCCCCACCCCCCCCCCCCCCCACCCCCCCCCCCCCCCACCCCCCCCCCCCCCCACCCCCCCCCCCCCCCACCCCCCCCCCCCCCCACCCCCCCCCCCCCCCACCCCCCCCCCCCCCCACCCCCCCCCCCCCCCACCCCCCCCCCCCCCCACCCCCCCCCCCCCCCACCCCCCCCCCCCCCCACCCCCCCCCCCCCCCACCCCCCCCCCCCCCCACCCCCCCCCCCCCCCACCCCCCCCCCCCCCCACCCCCCCCCCCCCCCACCCCCCCCCCCCCCCACCCCCCCCCCCCCCCACCCCCCCCCCCCCCCACCCCCCCCCCCCCCCACCCCCCCCCCCCCCCACCCCCCCCCCCCCCCACCCCCCCCCCCCCCCACCCCCCCCCCCCCCCACCCCCCCCCCCCCCCACCCCCCCCCCCCCCCACCCCCCCCCCCCCCCACCCCCCCCCCCCCCCACCCCCCCCCCCCCCCACCCCCCCCCCCCCCCACCCCCCCCCCCCCCCACCCCCCCCCCCCCCCACCCCCCCCCCCCCCCACCCCCCCCCCCCCCCACCCCCCCCCCCCCCCACCCCCCCCCCCCCCCACCCCCCCCCCCCCCCACCCCCCCCCCCCCCCACCCCCCCCCCCCCCCACCCCCCCCCCCCCCCACCCCCCCCCCCCCCCACCCCCCCCCCCCCCCACCCCCCCCCCCCCCCACCCCCCCCCCCCCCCACCCCCCCCCCCCCCCACCCCCCCCCCCCCCCACCCCCCCCCCCCCCCACCCCCCCCCCCCCCCACCCCCCCCCCCCCCCACCCCCCCCCCCCCCCACCCCCCCCCCCCCCCACCCCCCCCCCCCCCCACCCCCCCCCCCCCCCACCCCCCCCCCCCCCCACCCCCCCCCCCCCCCACCCCCCCCCCCCCCCACCCCCCCCCCCCCCCACCCCCCCCCCCCCCCACCCCCCCCCCCCCCCACCCCCCCCCCCCCCCACCCCCCCCCCCCCCCACCCCCCCCCCCCCCCACCCCCCCCCCCCCCCACCCCCCCCCCCCCCCACCCCCCCCCCCCCCCACCCCCCCCCCCCCCCACCCCCCCCCCCCCCCACCCCCCCCCCCCCCCACCCCCCCCCCCCCCCACCCCCCCCCCCCCCCACCCCCCCCCCCCCCCACCCCCCCCCCCCCCCACCCCCCCCCCCCCCCACCCCCCCCCCCCCCCACCCCCCCCCCCCCCCACCCCCCCCCCCCCCCACCCCCCCCCCCCCCCACCCCCCCCCCCCCCCACCCCCCCCCCCCCCCACCCCCCCCCCCCCCCACCCCCCCCCCCCCCCACCCCCCCCCCCCCCCACCCCCCCCCCCCCCCACCCCCCCCCCCCCCCACCCCCCCCCCCCCCCACCCCCCCCCCCCCCCACCCCCCCCCCCCCCCACCCCCCCCCCCCCCCACCCCCCCCCCCCCCCACCCCCCCCCCCCCCCACCCCCCCCCCCCCCCACCCCCCCCCCCCCCCACCCCCCCCCCCCCCCACCCCCCCCCCCCCCCACCCCCCCCCCCCCCCACCCCCCCCCCCCCCCACCCCCCCCCCCCCCCACCCCCCCCCCCCCCCACCCCCCCCCCCCCCCACCCCCCCCCCCCCCCACCCCCCCCCCCCCCCACCCCCCCCCCCCCCCACCCCCCCCCCCCCCCACCCCCCCCCCCCCCCACCCCCCCCCCCCCCCACCCCCCCCCCCCCCCACCCCCCCCCCCCCCCACCCCCCCCCCCCCCCACCCCCCCCCCCCCCCACCCCCCCCCCCCCCCACCCCCCCCCCCCCCCACCCCCCCCCCCCCCCACCCCCCCCCCCCCCCACCCCCCCCCCCCCCCACCCCCCCCCCCCCCCACCCCCCCCCCCCCCCACCCCCCCCCCCCCCCACCCCCCCCCCCCCCCACCCCCCCCCCCCCCCACCCCCCCCCCCCCCCACCCCCCCCCCCCCCCACCCCCCCCCCCCCCCACCCCCCCCCCCCCCCACCCCCCCCCCCCCCCACCCCCCCCCCCCCCCACCCCCCCCCCCCCCCACCCCCCCCCCCCCCCACCCCCCCCCCCCCCCACCCCCCCCCCCCCCCACCCCCCCCCCCCCCCACCCCCCCCCCCCCCCACCCCCCGCTCCCCCCCCCCCCCCCCCCCCCCCCCCCCCCCCCCCCCCCTCCCCCCCCCCCCCCCCCCTCCCCCCCCCTCCCCCACCCCCCCCCCCCCCCAACCCCCCCCCCCCCCCCCCCCCCCCCCCCCCCCCCCCCCCCCCCCCCCCCCCCCCCCCCCCCCCCCCCCCCCCCCCACCACCCCCCCCCCCCCCCACCCCCCCACCCCCCCCCCCACCCCCACCCCACCCAGCCCGCCCCCCCCCCCCCCCTCCCTCTCCCCCCCCCCCCCCCCCCTCCCCCCCCCCCCCCCCCCCCCCCTCCCCCCCCCCCCCCACCCCCCCTCCAGCTCCCCACCCCCCCCCCCCCATCTCCTGACGTTTCGCCTGCATCTGTGGCTGGCATCTTCAGAGGATCCTCTGAAGATGCCAGCCACAGATGCAGGCGAAACGTCAGGAGAGAATGCTGCTAGAACACGGCCATACAGC
>NW_025950705.1:0-13221 GCF_021028975.2 Sphaerodactylus townsendi
GTCCATGAACATCTGGAGAGTTGCAGGTTGCAGACCCCTGGGCTAGGCAGAGCTCATCAAATGTCAGAAGCTAAGCAGGGTCAGTCCTTGTTAGTATTTGGATGGGAAACCCCAAGGAACTCCAGGGTCACTACACAGAGGCAGGCAATTGCAAACTACCTCTGGTAGTCTCTTGCCTTGAAAACCTTATGAGGCTGTCATAAGCTGACTGTGACTTGACCGCACTTTACATACTTGCATGCTGGTAAGAATTCTCAACTTCTATCAGTGTCTGAATTAGCACAGTGGCTCTTAGGATAAGATAAGAGACCATTAAAATCCACTACCATCTCTGGCTTACTTTTTGCTAATCCTTTGGCCAACACATCTATATCATAAGTGAAATTGTTTCTGTGTATGACGGAGTCAGTCAACTTTCCCAAATCTATCACTGATGATGCTGAAAGGCAAAAAAAGAAAGGGGTGCGGGCAGAAGTCTTGGTACCTTTCAAGCAGATTTACTAGAATTTATTTGTTACTTCCTGATCATATAAGTTCACAATTTATTTCTGCCCTATCTGTGAAGAAAACAGTGTCATCTGTAAATGGAAAGGGGTTTATGGCATCTTGTAACCATTTAATAACTTCAAGGAAGAAAAAAGGGGTTTTCAGTAACAAACAATCTGTGATAATTCGACACAGCTCAGCAGAATTCTACTCAACCATATGGAAAGTCCACAAGAACCAAACCAGTTTATGGCTGGATATAAAAATGATTCGTAAGCCTTTGTGCTGCAGAAAGGTGAAGCAGTTGGAGCAGACAAATCTCGTGTAGTTACTATAAAATATTCATAACTTTGCCCATGATAACTTTAACAATTTATTGTTTCATCTTCTTTCAAGAAATGGTAGGAAGAGAAAACAACATTTTCCCTGAGCCGGGCAAAATGGTTTATATAAATGGGGAAATTGGGTTTAAAAGGTTCCCCAACCTCCTGCAGCTGTAGCAGGACAAATCCATTTTCTAAAATTGCTGCTTAGCTAACTGCTCGTGACCAATGAATGAGGCATGGCTCCATAAGATCAAGTGTCTGTTGAGGCACTGCGTAGTAGCTGGTATTTGTGTTTCTACCAGGTGTTTTTAGCTTTAAAAAATCAGGAAGTGGGATATGAGAGTTCTTTTTAGAATGCAAAACCACTGCTCTCAGGGGAGATGTTCAATCTGCTATAGTTTTTCAAAACAATACTATATATTCATTTATCATCAACAATATTATGATTAAGAGATTAGTTCGCAACAATTTAGCAGCAATAGTTTACATACACATGTAAAACTGATATATGGATATTAAAATTCATAGCCTTATTGTGCTGTAATTAATTATGTATAAAATTATTTAAAAGTTTGAAATATCTGATTCCTTATAGACCGAGTCTCAGAACTTAATTTGCCCTGTTTACAGGTGGTCTCTTTGGGGCAGTCTTCAAAGAGATGTGTAGAATTTTTCAGGACTTCCTGGGAACTTTGATAGAGTATGGGTGAGATAGGTGGAAAGGATGTCTTGATAAAATGGAATACATACTATTAGATATTTCACTGTTTCCACTGTATGTAATTGGCAGGAACACAGATGTTGAGGGTAGGGTAATATTGTCCTTCCAATAGCACTAAAGGCAGGTAATTAAAACAGGCTAGGGCTTGGGTCTGCAACCTGCGACTCTCCAGATGTTCATGGGCTACAAATCCCATCAGCCCCTGAAAGCATGGCCACTTGGCCATGCTGCCAGGGCCTGGCGGAAATCGTGGTCCATGAACATCTGGAGAGCCACAGGTTGCAGACCTCTGGGCTGGGGTGAAAGATTCTAAAGCATAAAGATAGTTTGCTGGCACAAAGTTTTGGCTATGATTCCCTACCAGATAGAGATATGCCTGAACACTATCAGCTTGAACAGCTCTAACCAAGATTCATTGTTTAAGTATGTTTTTAGCTCCCAAGAACCTGAAATATCATATAACTAAGGGGGAGAGAAAAAGAAGTTGTATTTTATTCTCAACCACATCTACCCAACTCAAGAGGTTGCTATTCAAAAGAATTAAAAAAGTTAATCCATAAGAGTCAAGGTTTAGCTTGAACCCAAGAAAAATGTGCTTTGATACCAGCTATGAACTTCAAGTGACATCTGTCCTGATTCAATTCTAAGAATTGTATTTGATGCGCAATGAAGAACACCAAATGTGGTTATGAGGAATTCAGATTAAACTGTTTCCAAGGGTTAGAAGACTTTATATAAATAGATTTGTGAACCATGGAGGAGTTGGAAAACTTCAATTACATGGGGAATATGTAATTTCATTCAAGTAGAAAAATCTCAACATAGTTAATGCCAGTCTTTGGGCACTCTGGTCATCTGAATTCTCAACAAATCTGTTGATTGAAATACTATGCCTGTTCTCCTACAGATATATAACTAGAGCTTCAGTTATCCAGCTGGTTTAAGTCACGCCCCCAAGAGTTCAAGCAGGGTTATGTAAATTTTTTACACCCTCTCCTGGCTGACAGGGGGCCACTTCTCCAGTTCGACAGCCCTGTTTGTTCAGGTCAGGAGCTTCGTTTCTCGCTTTCGGCTTCTCAAGGCCTAGTGAGATTGTCTGTCAGAGCTTCTCAGCATGGGAAAAGGGAACACTTCCACTTCCTCTTCTTCTTCCAAGAAGGCTAAAAGAAAGATGTTAAGGCCAACAGGCTCGTTAGAGAACCAGCGGGAGTTGGTGAAGTTCAAGGACTCTGATCTTCAGGGTCCTCCAGTTCCTCTGAGTTTGGATTTAGCATCACAAGGGATCACTCAGATACCTTCTGGAATTGAAGGGAGCAGAGATTGAGGAAAAACCAAGTATCTCAGAGGCCTCCCAAATTGCCCTCCAGGTTGCTGGTAAGGCTTCACCTTCGCTGCCCTCAGAGTTGTCCCCCACCCACCCACCCAAGCCTTGACAGAGTTGCAGAGATGATCTTGGGATGTTCATTGCTTACTGAGTCACCATGACACCTTCCAACTTTAGCCAGTCCAGATGCAGCAAACATGGCCATTGTGCCAGTGTTTTTTGCCCTTTCACAGGGTGATTAGACCTCCTAGCAAGAGAGTTTGCTGCCGGAGGATAAGCCAAGAGTGGGCCCATCGTCTTCAAAGGCTGACATTCCAGTGTCAGAAATTGTGAAGGGGAGGCAGAGAAAGCAAAGGAGAGTCTCTTCTTCCAAGGTGCAGAGTCTGAGAACCAGGATACTTCAGTTCACTTTTTTCAGCAGAAACACTTCCGTAAGTTACTTTAAAAGGTTACTGATTCCCCTTGGTCTGGTGTTGTCAACATCAGAGAATCCCTCCCCAGACACATCCAAGAAGCCAGACAAAGGGGGATTCAGCCAGCCAAGCCTGTTTCTATTTGCCCCTGCCCTCACATTTTTGAGGATGCTCTCAGATCAGAGTGGGTGACTTCAGCTGCAGGCAACTCCCTGTTGAGCATTGCTAAGTGGTTCTATATGCTGCCTGAGTCTATTACAGACAAGTTGAAGGTACCCCCTGTGGTGGGTTTTCATTCTGGGGCTTTGTTGGTTAAGGATGGGGACAATGCCCTCAGAAAAGCCCTTGATAGGAAAAAATGAATTGACATTAAAGAGGGCCCATGAAGCTAGTTCTTTGTCCTTTAGGACTTCTACTGTGCTCCCCATTTTTACTAGGGCCATAGTAGTGTGGGCAGTTGATCTCCTTCAGGACCATAATGTGCAGTCTGAGGTTCTGTGCAGCACCTTGCTAAAGATTCAGAGAACTGCCCAATTTGCAGTGGATGTTTCTCATGATGCCGCCCAGTTCTACATTACTGTAGATGCCACCCAGTTCTACTGTATTTTTGTACTTTTTGTCTGTTACTGTTTGCTCTGTCATTGTATTATTACTTCATGTATGTTGTGCCCTTTTGACTCTTATTTATCTAATACACATTTTGACAGTTTTCTTTCAGCCAGTAGTCTGATAGGTTTGTGTATCGGCTGGCTTTATTCCCAACACACTCTGTTACATTTGTATATGTATACAGTAAGGTAGATATTGGTCAGTTTGTTAAGTCTGGTGGGCAAAAAATCTAGTTTTGACACTCCTTGAACTATTGAATTAATATAAAAGTTAAATAGCAGAAGAGCCAGTATACAGCCTTGCTTCCCTGCTCTCTTGATAGGGACCCTGGAAGATAAGATGGCTTTGTTGGTTAAATCTCACAGTCAAGAAACTGTTATCATGCAACATATGAATAAAAATAGTCTGTAATCTACTGAGGATGCTTCTAATTTAGCCTATCATCTATCCTGGATGATACTATCAAAATCCTTTTACAGTCTACAAAGGCCACATAGAGAGCCTCATGAGACCTGGTACTATTTTTCATTGCTAGATGATATAAAATCTGGCATTGATCCAGAGTAGAGCAACTGGTCCAAAATTCTGCTTGTTCTTTGACTATGACATTCTCTCAATCTAATCAGTCCCAAAACATCCAGGATAATTGCCTACTGTACAGCTTACTCAGTACGCTGAGCAAGCTAATTGGGTGATAATTAGAGGGTGTAGATTTGTTCCCTTTTTATATGTTGGGATTAAAATGGCTAGACCCCACTGTGGAGATTGGGTATTATCTGGTCAATATTTATAAAAAGGGTGGTCAGCAATGGCACCTACCACTCAGCGTTTGTTTTTATTAGCTCTGGGGAATTAAGTCATATCCTGGAGCTTTCCCTAACTTTAAATGGCCAATTAGCCTCTTTCTGTTACTGTAACTGGAGGTCATGAAGGAAGATTTTTCTAAACCAACATGAGGCAAAAAAACCCCCTTCCAGTCCTATAGTCAGCTCTGCCGCATAAAATGCTTGAAAAAAAAAGTCTCCCAAGAGTTGGCAGGGACTGCACAAAACGTCTTGAAGATTTCTACCTGAAATGCTTCTTGAAGCAATATGCCAGGGAAGGAGTTTTAAGACCAAGCTGGGATATCCCAGCTGCCTGAATAATTTTTAGCCAGAGTGCCCTTTGAGCTTGTAATTCAGGAGGAATGGCTCTAGTTTACTCAGCCTGTATTGATAAAACTGAAATATTAATTCCTTCTTGTCTGTAACATTTATTTATATGTTCAAGTCAGTCTGACACCATACAATCGCCATATAATTATTTTGCAATCTGCATTGCTGGCAATAGGATTCTGCTCATTAACTGTTCCTTTTCCTGTAACCATCATCCATCTATGTATTCTTTGATGGTTAACCCTATTTACAAGTCAAAAGTTGAGGACTATTCTGTAGACGTTTCTTCATTTTATCCAGAAAATAGCAAGTTTATTTCATTAGCTTTCCAGCAAACATAGGTTTAATTCACTTGCAGGCAAGTGCAGAGATCTCTAGTATATACAAGATGGGCTTCTCCTAGCTTTTCTGTTGACAAAGTGGAAGGAGCAGGAGGGATTTTTGATTACTGAAAATACTATCCCAAGTAGGTTTACTAGTCTCCAGGTGGGGCATGTAGGTCTCCCAGAATTACAATTGATCAGTTGCAAAAGCCCACTGAGGCCCCTCCCGAAACCCTCCCTCCCTGGTCTCCACCCCCTAAATCTCTAGAAATTTCTTATCTTGGAGCTGGCAACACTAGCCCCAAGAACTGAAAAAGTCATGGGAGATGAAAGTTATATGGCACAAGGGCTGCGGTAAGAAGAGGAATTGGGTGCAATTGAGCAGAAAAGCTGGTTGAATCTAACCCGAGGGAATTTCATGGATGAACTGAGCCCTACTTCTTTAGCAGTCTGATCCTACGCATATTTTCCTTACATGATAAGTCCCATTACAGTACAATAGGATTTACTTGGATGGAACTGTGTAGGATTTTGGCCTTAGTACTATGCTGATGCATTTCCCGTTGAAGTTAGAGGCATTAATTTTAAAGGAACTGTCTGAAATGCAGAACTTTTTCCTTATTTCAGAATAAACTTTGATTTGAAACTCCAGATGCTTTAAAACCTAATGCTAACACTCAGCAAACATCAAGGTGCTTTGATATTTTAAGAGAAAAGTTGATGCAAGGAAGGGTGGGGGGAAAGTCAGCTATTTCTTGATATTGTAGATCCAAAGGAAATGCCTGTAATGAATCAAAGGAAAAACGGTGATCACTGTGTATTTGAAGCAGAAAGGGTGGTTTTTTTTGCTTTTTTAGTATGCTTATTTCTTTATGTCTCCAGTTAATACTACACTTCCAATTAACTTGCACTTTTACAGCTCATAAAGCTCAAAATGAACTCATTCCAAAATACAATTTTAATCTATTTAAGATGTTTCTAAAGATACTTCACTGTATGTCATGGGACAAATTAGCAAGGGATGAGTGATCTTGGAACAAGCCAAGCTGCATCTCTCTTTGAATTCTCTTTGATCCGATATCCTCACACAGAAAAGCAGAAAACTGAACCAGACACTAGAAATTTCAGCCATGTTCCCCCTCCCTTCAAAGGACATCCCCCTTGAAGAATCGTTCCTCAGTTTAAATTTTACAAATTATTCAAAGGTGTTGTTGATATTTTTATGATTATTAATCACAGCTACTAGTATTTTGCTTTTTGTCAAACCTGAGGCAAACAAGGCTATTGCTTGGGGGCAGGGATTTAGAAGTATTTTGTTGTTCTCTCTCTGATAGAAATAGCTAATTTCTGAGAAATGTGGAAGCAAATCCATCAATTTGACCAGATGACTCAGGAGAATGCAGAGATCTTTACCTCATAGCTGACTATCATCCATTTAGTGAGCTGTTTTCCTATTCTTCCAACTTCTCCTGTTTACTTTTCAGAGTGACTTCCATTGGATATATATGTTCTTTTTTTAAAAAAAAATTCCTTTGCTATTTTTTATAATTTTACAGAAGAAGAAAATAGTAAACAGAAAAACAAGAAAAATAACCCAAAATAATAAACAGAAAAATACCTAACCATAAAACTAAAACACAACAGTCAAATGGAACTTAATATTCTAACAAATTAATATATAACATGATACCACTTTGAGAGAGAGCCTTTTGCACCCAGATGTGCAGAGGTTTCATCTGGTGAATAACCACAGGACACGTCTTGGAATTAAAATGGGCCGTAGCCCTTTTTATTATTATCATAGCAGAAGCTGGGCAAGCAAGAGGAGCACATCATTCAGCAGCAGGTCAGCACACCTGGCTGACCCTGGCAGCAACTCCAATCCCTACTGGGGAGGACAGAGAGGTACTGAGCCACCAAGGTGCCTGCCCTTTGTGGTCCCCTAACTGCTGGGGTGTCAGGATTGAACTGCAGAGGCCTCCGTGGCATGCGCCATGAGCCTGCCCCACCCCAAGCCTCTTAAGGAGCCCCAAACCATGGGGAGGTCCAGAGCGCAAGCTTGGCCTCCCAACCAGGATGTGCTCCTCTGCCCAAACCGCGAGGGCTGCGACGATTAGAGCAGCCACCCAACCCTTGAAAATAGGGAGGGTGGATGGGTCAGTTTGCTCCAGGTGTCGAAGAAGGCCGGAGCAACCACGTGCTGCCTAATATATAGGCTGCGTGCTCCACCCTTACAACTCATGTGCATCACGCGATCAGGCCAGGTGTGGCTCGTTGGATCTAGTGCAGTTATTTATTTTCTTTTATTCCTTCTAGCATTCTATTCTTAGATGATTTCACTAATATCCATTGATATACATCACTTTAACAAATACTTATAATCTTACTATCAACTTATTTACATTATTGATTCAGCCTCATACTAAAAAAATGCTTTCCCCTTCTCATCAAACTCAGATTTTGACATTCTGTTTATGAAGTTTGTCAGTTTTGCTGTTGTAGCATATTCTGTTACTTTATCCTCTCAAGTTTCCATATTTGGGCAGCTAGATACTGTTAACTCTCTGGCAGCCATTAATATATACAAACATAATTCATTAAGGTTTTTTGGAAAGTTTTCAGGAACAATACCAAGTAACATTGTCTAACTATCTATCTATGTTCAACAAGGATCACTGCTGCAAATATGAATAGGGTAGAAACTTGAACGATTGCCCTCTCATGTCTAGTTTGGCCTTACCATTTGTGGTCAGGCTCCATAACAGTGGTAGTACTAGGGGTAAAGATTTCACAAAAAGGGATGAGCCCATTCCCCTGTCTCTGTTTGATCACTGATCATCTGGACACTGTGTTCTATTATTTTGGTTCTCCATGCCTCACTTTAGTGTTTGTTGACATCTTATCCTCAACCACATATTTTACTTTGGTGGTCAATATGTCATCTCATAATGGGCACTGCAATTAGACACTGTTGGCTAAGACTGTATATGTGTTTATGGGCTTGACTAGGACAGGAGAGATAGGTGGCACAAAACTGATGCCTCAGAGCTACTGGCTGCAAAACCAAAGGTGTTCTGTGTATTCTGGCCAAAGATATTATATAGCATGTGTGGTGTAGCAGTTAACAGCAAGTGGGTTCTAATCTGGAAAACTGGGTCTGATTTTGCACTCCTCTGCATGAGTGATGGACTCTAATCCGGTGAACCATATTTGTTTCCTCACTCCTCCACATGAAGCCTGCGGTATGACCTTGGGGAAGTCACAGTTCTCTCAAGACTTTCTCAGCCCCACCTACCTCACAAGCAGAGGTGGGATTCAGCAGATTCACACCACTGCAGCAGAACCAGTTGTTAAAATTGTGCTTGTAAATAACCGGTTGTTAAATTATCTGAATCCCACCACTGCTCACAAAGTATCTGTTGCAGGGAGAGGAAGGGAAGGAGTTTGTAAGCCACTTTGAGACTCCTTACAGGAGAGAAAAGTGGGGTATACATCCAAGTTCTTCTCTTCTCCTTCTCCACATATGTGTGTACATAAGAACATAAGAACTAGCCTGCTGGATCAGACCAGAGTCCATCTAGTCCAGCATTCTGCTACTCGCAGTGGTCCACCAGGTGCCTTTGGGAGCTCACATGCAGGATGTGAAAGCAATGGCCTTCTGCTGCTGCTGCTGCTCCTGAGCACCTGGTCTGCTAAGGCATTTGCAATCTGAGATCAAGGAGGATCAAGATTGGTAGCCATAGATTGACTTCTCCTCCATAAATCTGTCCAAGCCCTTTTTAAAGCTATCCAGGTTAGTGGCCATCACCACCTCCTGTGGCAGCATATTCCAAACACCAATCACACGTTGCGTGAAGAAGTGTTTCCTTTTATTAGTCCTAATTCTTCCCCCCAGCATTTTCAATGTATGCCCCCTGGTTCTAGTATTGTGAGAAAGAGAGAAAAAATTCTCTCTGTCAACATTTTCTACCCCATGCATAATTTTATAGACTTCAATCATATCCCCCCTCAGACGTCTCCTCTCCAAACTAAAGAGTCCCAAACACTGCAGCCTCTCCTCATATGGAAGGTGCTCCAATCCTTCAATCATCCTCGTTGCCCTTCTCTGCACTTTTTCTATCTCTTCGATATCCTTTTGGAGATGTGGCGACCAGAACTGAACACAGTACTCCAAGTGCGGTCGCACCACTGCTTTATATAAGGGCATGACAATCCTTGCAGTTTTATTATCAACTCCTTTCCTAATTATCCCCAGCATAGAGTTTGCCTTTTTCACAGCTGTCATGCATTGAGTTGACATTCCCATGGAACTATCAACTAAGACGCCCAAATCCCTTTCCTGGTCTGTGACTGTTAGCATTGACCCCTGTAGCGTGTATGTGAAGTTTGGATTTTTTGCCCCTATGTGCATCACTTTACATTTAGCTACATTGAACTGCATTTGCCATTTCTTAGCCCACTCACCTAATTTATCAAGGTCCGCTTGGAGTTCTTCGCAATCCTTTGTGGTTCTCACCACCCTACATAATTTGGTATCATCTGCAAACTTGGCCACCACACTACCCACCCCTACTTCCAGGTCATTTATGATTAAGTTAAAGAGCACTGGTCCCAAAACGGATCCTTGGGGGACACCACTCCCTACATCTCTCCATTGTGAGAACTTCCCATTTATACCCACCCTTTGTTTCCTGTTCCTCAACCAGTTTTTAATCCATAGGAGGACTTCCCCTCTTATTCCTTCATTGCTGAGTTTTCTCAACAGTCTCTGGTGAAGAACTTTGTCAAAAGCCTTTTGGAAATCCAAGTAGACAATGTCCACTGGTTCCCCCTTATCCACATGTCTGTTTACACCCTCAAAGAACTCTAGTAAGTTTGTAAGACAGGACTTGCCTCTACAAAAGCCATGCTGACTCTTCCTCAGCAGGTCTTGCTTTTCTACATGTTTAATAATTTTATCTTTAATGATAGATTCTACTAATTTACCAGGAACAGATGTCAAACTGACTGGCCTGTAATTTCCTGGGTCCCCCCTAGACCCTTTCTTAAAGATTGGTGTGACATTGGCCATCTTCCAGTCTTCAGGGATGGAGCCTGATTTCAGGGATAAGTTGCATATTAAAGTGAGAAGATCAGCAATTTCATGCTTGAGCTCTTTAAGAACTCTTGGATGAATGCAATCTGGGCCAGGGGATTTGGTAGCATTTAGTTTATCAATGGCTGCCAGAACTTCTTCCTTGTCTACCACTAACTTCGCTAGTTCCTCGGATTCACCTCCTAAGAAGCTTGGTTCAGGTGCAGGAATTTTCCTCACCTCCTCTTGGGTGAAGACAGATGCAAAGAATTCATTCAGCTTCTCTGCAATTCACACAACCTGCCTGAGGAGGAATGTTTATGTTAGCAGTACCAACATTTCAGAGTATCTTTAGGAGTCCCTCCTGATGATGCCACCCAGGTTTAGTGAAGTTTGGTTCAAGGGGTTTAAAGTTATGGACCCTCAAAATGTAGCCCCATCTACTATTAGCTCCCATTGAAAACAATGGGGAATGGGCCACCCCCTTTGGGGGTCCATAGCTTTGGACCCCCTGAACCAAACTTTACCAAACTTGGCTGGTATCATCAGGAGTGTCACCTGATGAAATCCTGAAATTTTGGTGCCGCTAGCCTAAAACCTGTGCCCCCTGGTGGCCAACAAAGTAAAAACCCTAACATATTTTTAAAATACAGCTGACTCTTGTATCGAGGGGGCTTTTTCAGCACAAAAATGTGCTGAAAAACTCGACTTATACACAAGTATATATGGTAAGTACTTGTCCATATTCATATGTCTAGAGGTAAAGACATTCTTCTTGGCAGGTCCTTAATAGCTTTGTATGAACCTGCCTCTGCAGCTTGCCTTGTACACATATACCAACTTAAGTCAAACATGGTATCAGCTCTCTTTTTCTTGCCCTCACTGTTGGCAGCCTTTTAAAAAATAATAAATCCCTGTGTGGACATATGCATTCTGGTTTTGTATAACATAAAAATGTATGATCAATGCTTTAAATATATTTGCAGAAGTGCTGAAGGTATTGCTGAAGGAAATATATGCTAATAACTCACAAGTGCTAGCCAATACCCATCACACTGGCTTTTCTCTAATATACTAACATTCTCTCTTTCTCTTTCTGTTTTTGGAGGTCACTCCAGGACAGAAATATATACATTTATTTTATGGAGATAACAAAGGTGTGTTCAAACCACCTCCATTGCACTTAAAATAGTATAGATACCTGCACTCTAACATCACATTAAATACTTTACTTTGTTACTGGCTTTGTGCATTGATTACAGTGATTATACTCATTCTGTTTCTAATATCACCACAATGCTTTAAAAGTAATAGCATGGCTAAAGGGGGGAGGCTGTACAATTACAGTGTTTTCTCATGCAATTAGCCTGTTTCTTGGCAGTCATTCCCCACCTCAGCCACGCATTTGATACTGCCTCATTCTCTAGTTTCAAAGGCTGATGAGAACCGCATGATAAAAATAAATTCTTCTTGTTGTTGTTGTTTTTACTTGAGTCTTTGGTGTCTGCCCGTGACCCTAGTTAATCTGGCAATTGGTTTTTGCCAGTCTGTGTCTTCTAACATGCATGTTGTATGTCTGACTGCACGTAAAAGTTTGTTTTCCTTTTGTGCCACTACACCATGATAGACAGCCCAGAGTCTCATTAACCAGTGCCTAGGGCATGTTGGTAAGCCTATCTCTAAGCAAGTACAAAGGGCAGAGCTTCCAATTGTCTTAGCATCCCCTGGGGGTACATGCGCTTATCATGAATAAGTACTTTTAGCATGTGGGTGAGATTTCAGGCACAGGAAAGAAGCTTTATTACTAAAGATTAAACTAGAGCACATATGTGGAAAATAGTCATCATTGTAAGAGATACAGATCTAAGGAAATAAAAGGAAACAGTTATCTGAATTATATCATGCTAGCCATTGTCAGATGGAACAAACCCATTCCACTCCCCCATCCTTGCATCCCAGGGACCAGTTTCCACATGTCTGAACCCAGAACAAAGAAAGGGATCACCTTTTAACAATTCTGCCTGCTGAGGTGAAAATCTCCCTTCTCCAATCCAGAATTAGAAACCTTGCCCATGTGGGGCTGCTATGCTCTCTGCCTATGCTCTCTGCCTGTAGCTCTGAGTTTTATGATACCTGACCCTTGGTAGTTATGCCAAATAGTGGAGCTTCCTGCTGAACCAAGTTCTTGTTTTCAAACTTTCCCTCTGTTGGGAAAATAAATGGTTTACTATAAATTCAGAACACCTGATCATAACAGTATCTCCCGAACTCACATCTGAATACACATCCATATATGCATATCTGGATGGCAAATGTTCAAATACATGTTAGTTAGGAGCAGCAGTGGCATAGTGGTTAAGGGCAGGTGTACTGTAATCTGGAGGAACCAGGTTTGATTCCCCCGCTCTGCCACCTGAACTGTGGAGGCTCATCTGGTGGAATTCAGATTACACTCCAACACACGCCAGCTGGGTGACCCTGGGCTAGTCACAGTTCTTCTGAGCTCTCTCAGCCCCACCTACTTCACAGGGTGTTTGTTGTGAGGGGGGAAGGGAAAGGAATTTGTAAGTCCCTTTGAGTCTCCTTCTTCTTCTGTTTGCAAGTCAAGAGCAGAATGCTGATTTTTCTTCAAGCAGTTTGGCTGTTCAAGAGCAGCTTGCACCTGTTCACCAGGTTAGTTTCCATTTGTTAAAATAGTATAGGGATCTGCAACGTGCGGCTCTCCAGATGTTCATGGACTACAATTCCCATCAGCCCCTGCTAGCATGGCCAATTGGCCATGCTGGCAGGG
>NW_025950706.1:0-13219 GCF_021028975.2 Sphaerodactylus townsendi
GGGGGGTGTGCCTCAAACAGCCAGCTGGGAGCCCCCCTCCGGAGTTCAGAAGTCCACCTCTCTCTCTGTTGTCATCTCTCTAGCCCAAATGTTGGTCCTGCCAGCTGGAATCATGGATGCTCTCCCAGGGATGCAGGAAGGGAGTTTCAAAAGGAAGGCCCTTTTGGTGGCTCTTCAGAGATGGAGCAGCTTTTAAAATAAAAAAAAATCTGCTTGACATTTGTGTGGGTGGGAGAATTTACATATATATATATATATATATTCACCCAAACAGTCCTTTTTTAAAAATCACTGTCAAACAATTAGCTGTCAGGCTAGGGGGGGGGGGGGAAGGAAAACGCTTCTGCTGTATTGTGTGAACTTGACTGGTTAGGTTGGCTTTGGAATATACACCCTGTGCTTTAGTCAGGGCACTTTTGCTAGAGCCCCACTGTGGGGGAAAGCAAAACAGGACCGATTGCCACGCTGTGCATTCGTAGTGAGATGTTCATGCACGCTGCATTGAAGGCTGACTTCCAGAGAAAGGCCAGTTGGGCTGTTTTTGGAAGGGCGCAAAGAAAAAGGGGAAAGGTGAACCTATCGCTGCAACTATGCTTGCAGAGGCAAATGGAAGACGTAGCAGAAATGTTGCCTCGGCCATTTGGCCGCTCACGGCACAAAAAATAAAACTTTCGGTGGGGAAAACACGGGTGGGACTACGGCGCATACAGAACACCCCGTTCTCCCATGAGCTGTGGCAGTTTTGATTGGCCTGTTCGACGCCCCACTCCCCTTTCTTAAAGCCGCCCCAAGTCAGTTGTTGTCTACTTGCATTCAGTGCTCCCATTACAAGCCACATTAAATGTGCCACGCGTGAGAAGCAATGTTCTTGCCATTTGCCGTCTCCGTGACCTCGGGTTATAATGTGCAAAATGTCAGAAAGGTGTTGGGATGGGGTTTGTGTGTGTGTGTGTTTCAGAAATGCTGATAGTACAGAATAGGTTTCAGTGGAACAACTAGCAAATAGCCTGTTCCTGTTTCCAGTGCTTGGCAGTTCTGATTCCCCTCTCCTTTATATCGACTAACAAAAGGCATGACGTGACAAAGGGAATAAAGTATTCCATGCCAGAGTGGAGGCTACCATTTTGCTAATTTGAGTCCTTTTCCTGAGAAGGTCACATTGCCGTAGATCG
The DNA here is from genome assembly GCF_021028975.2 of Sphaerodactylus townsendi. Taxonomy (NCBI): domain Eukaryota; kingdom Metazoa; phylum Chordata; class Lepidosauria; order Squamata; family Sphaerodactylidae; genus Sphaerodactylus; species Sphaerodactylus townsendi. Next base: position 1,173 of record NW_025950706.1, read on the forward strand.
GCTCTGTGCAGGACAGCTTCTGGGGCTTATCTCTTCATTTCCTCTGCCAGAATTATTTTTTTTTTAAAAAAAAAATCCTGCTTTGCCTTGTTAGAACCAATTTAACTGATTTTAAGCCCTTGGTGCTGGCGTGCATACATCTGAACTGTACGGGCAGGACATGTAACGAGCACACGTGGACGCAAACTATACAGGCAGCATACATGCCTTTGCCCAAAAGTTCATGCGGTGTGTTTTGTCAACGTCACCTGACATGCGGTGGCAAAGCAACCAAAGTGCAGCTTTTTAATAATCGGAGAGTGTTCGTTTTCCTTCCGGAGCTAGTCTTTCGTGGTACGTTTTTGGTTTTAGTTGGGAAACTCTTTAGTTTGGAGAGGAGACGTCTGAGGGGGGATATGATTGAAGTCTATAAAATTATGCATGGGGTAGAAAATGTTGACAGAGAGAAATTTTTCTCTCTTTCTCACAATACTAGAACCAGGGGGCATTCATTGACAATGCTGGGGGGAAGAATTAGGACTAATCAAAGGAAACACTTCTTCACACAACGTGTGATTGGTGTTTGGAATATGCTGCCACAGGAGGTGGTGATGGCCACTAACCTGGATAGCTTTAAAAAGGGCTTGGACAGATTGATGGAGGAGAAGTCGATCTCTGGCTACCAATCTTGATCCTCCTTGATCTGAGATTGCAAATGCCTTAGCAGACCAGGTGCTCGGGAGCAGCAGCAGCAGCAGGCCATTGCTTTCACATCCTGCATGTGAGCTCCCAAAGGCACCTGGTGGGCCACTGCGAGTAGCAGAATGCTGGACTAGATGGACTCTGGTCTGATCCAGCAGGCTTGTTCTTATGTTCTTATGTTCTTAAACACGACGTCTCGGTTTAACTACAACTCCCTACTGTGTCACTCTTCTCGTTGTGTCGGTAGCCAGGCAAATCAGCGTGGCGCCCGCGGATGTTAAACAATAAAGTTTAATCATCAGTAACCAAGTAGAGCCATTAAACGGTTTCTGTTTTTAAGTGCCTTTTCAATGTTCCCTGCACAACGTTTTCAGGTAATCGTGCAAGGTGGCAAGAGAGCTGCACGAACAGTGTACCTTGGCAGCATGCGTGCCTCTAGCAGGTGTACTTTTTATTAAAGGGCATGATGATAGTCCCGGCAGGCTAGCACTGGAAGTTTAGTTGCTACCTATGAACAGAACAGCAACTGTATTGACAGAGACACCATCGGGGATCTCTGGTGCTGTGCTTTTAACGTCATTTCATGGATAGGGTCATGCTTTGTAAAATGACCCGTAAGGTGCAACTCAGTGGGACAGGACAGAAAAACTTAGAAGGTTGTGGCATTATTGCCAAATCAAATAGAAATTCGTCAGCATGCAAATCTGCCCGTGGTTTAGATCAAAAACCAGTTGGGGAACGTTACCGCTCCCTACAATGCACATGCGAGGGAAAGTTTTGATGCTTTGTGTCAGAAAAGTAGGTTTTGAACGAGTAGACAGATTTTCTCCCATCTGAACCACAAGATTCGTCGTTGCTGTTTGTAATTAGAAGAGTTGGATTTAGAATTGGATTTATATCCCCCCTTTCTCTCCTGTATGGAGACTCAAAGGGGCTGACAAGCTCCTTTCCCTTCCTCTCCCCACAACAGACCCCTTGGCAGGGAGAAAGGGCCGAAAGAGTCCTGAGAGAACTGTGACTGGCCCAAGAAGAAGAACAGTTTGGATTTATATCCCCCCTTTCTCTCCTGTAAGGAGACTCAAAGGAGCTTACAAACTCCTTGCCCTTCCCCCCTCACAACAAACACCCTGTGAGGTAGGTGGGGCTGAGAGAGCTCCAAAGAACGGTGACTAGCCCAAGGTCACCCAGCTGGCGTGTGTGGGAGTGCACAGGCTAATCTGAATTCCCCAGATCAGCCTCCACAGCCCAAGCGACAGAGCGGGGAATCAAACCCGGTTCCTCCAGATTGGAGTATACCTGTTCTTAACCACTAGGCCACTGCTGCTCCTTAAATTAGATATTTAGACATTTCTGAATTGAAGTAATGTTTATTGTTTTAAATAAAAAAAGTGAGGATTCCAACGTTCTTGGTTGCCCTTCGGCCCATTCGTTCTCTGACACGTTAGCACGTACCGTTAGCGCCAGCGTCGCAAACCGTTTAATGAGAAAGGTTTTAAAAATGCTTATCTTTTGTCGTGAGAGATAATCCACCTGAATCCCACTCAATGAAAAATGAAAAGGTAGCAGCGGCAGTTGAGGTTCTCTGTCGAACATCTGCCGCCCTAATTTCTCCTGTAGAAAAGGTCTTGCCTGGCGGGACACACAAAAAGCACAGCTGTCGAGGTCCAACGCACGTGCAAAAATTGTGGTTTGCTCACTATCTTGCAATATTGATAACTGATTCTCTAGGCTTCTCATTTGATTCTGGGGTGAAAATATGCAAGCAGTTACTGCACATAAAGCCATTCAGAGTTATTAAGAAAATTCTGGAGTGTGTGTGGGGGGGGGGATGGGGAGAGGGAGCTACATCGAGGCTGATTCCTAGGGACTGGCAACCGGATTGCCAAAGGACTCTTGTAGTTGGCATCAGTTCAGCAGACTGGCTCACCACTGACTCAATTCTTTCCTAATAAGATCTTTAGCCCACATTAGGTATCAAGCAGTACCTGCCTGCCAGCCGCTGTCCAGTCGAAAGAAAGCTAGGCGGAGTCTACGCCTGACGTGGAAGTACCCGCCCACTTAAGCTGCCCCTTAGAAGTCTCTGCCACTAGGGGACAGAATTATTATTTCATAGAACCATAGAGTTGGAAGAGACCCCAAGGGCCATCAAGTCCAACCCCCTGCCATGCAGGAACACACAATCAAAGTGCTCCTGACAGTGGTGGGATTCAACTAATTTAACAACCGGTTCCGGTGGTGGGATTAGAACAATTTAACATCTGGTTGTTTACAAGCACCAATTTAACAACCGGTTCGGCCGAAGCGGTGCGGACCTGCTGAATCCCACTGCTGACTCCTGACAGATGGCCACCCAGCCTCTGTTTAAAAACCTCCAAAGAAGGAGACTCCACCACACTCTGAGGCAGCGTATCCCACTGTCGGACAGCCCTGACTGTCAGGACGTTTTTCCTGATGCTCAGATGGAATCTCTTCTCCTCCACCTTGAACCCATGACTCCTGGTCCTAGTCTCTGGAGCTGCAGAAAACAAGCTTGCTCCCTCACCAACATGACATCCCTTCAAATACGTAAACATGACTACCATGTCACCTCTTAACCTTCTCTTCTCCAGACTAAACATTCCCAGCTCCCTAAATCTCTCCTTGTAGGGCATGGACTTCAGAACGTTGACCATTTTGTTGAAAGACTGCTCCATGTTTTTTTCAATTTTATGTTGCTGCTTGTGCTATGGCTAGGGTTATTTTATATTTGGGGTTAGGATTGTGTTTTATGGGTTGGGGTTATTTTCTGTTTGGGATCAGTGTTTATTTAAGGCCATTTTATGGTTAGCATTTTAGAGAGTTAAGAGTTGGGCAAAATTGTTTTATGTCCTGCTTTTTATGTGGTGGGTTACCTTTACCTTGTTATGAATGTGTTATAAAAAGCCCTACATCAGTGGTGGTGACCTATGGCACAGGTGCCAGAAGTGGCACTCAGAACCCTCTCTGTGGGCACGTGCAAACAGAGTTCCCCCCGCCACACATCTAGGTGGCCTGGGCCGCTGGGCTCAATTATTAGCATTAAACCTAAGACCTAGTTTTGGGGAAGCAGTGTAGGTAACCCTGTTAAGTGCTGTTAAACCCCCGGTTGCTGGCAATGGGTCTTGCTTCTGAGTAAACCCTCCTAGGGTCATGATTCACCCATTGGAAGAGTTGCACGGTTGCTTCAAAGCAAAGCCACCGTCTACCACCAAGCTTACTCTTGAGTAACGCATGCCTTGGAGCCGACCGTTTTTTAAAAACTAAAACTTCAGTATTAGGTTAAATTGCCATGTTGGCACTTTGCAATAAATAAGTGGGTTTTGGGTTGCAATTTGGGCACTCGGTCTTGACAAGGTTCGCCATCACTGCCCTACATGTTCCATCACGGCCACTATAGAGAGACCAGAGTCAACAAATATGGTTGTTCACTGTCCTGAGCCCTGCGGGGGAGGGCAGTTTATAAATCAAATAATAAATTAATTAATATTCTAGAAGCCATTTAATATCAGCACTTGCTTCAAGCCATGAGAAGAGGTTCCGGCCACTTTTTTTGGCACCCCTCAAAATCTGGCACCCTAGGTGGCCCCTTAGACTTGCCTACTGATGGGGCTGGCCCTTCTGCAACTTGACATGCCAGGGATCGAACCTGGGGCATTCTGCCTGCAAAAACAAGTGTTCCCTGGCAGCCCAGGTTCTGGACATGGCCCACCAGATGCCTTTGGGAGCTCACCTGCAGGAGGTGAAAGCAATGGCCTTCCGCTGCTGCTGCTGCTGCTCCTGAGCACCTGGTCTGCTCAGGCATTTGCAACCTCAGATCAAGGAGGATCAAGGTTGGGAGCCATAGATCGACTTCTCCATCAATCTGTCCAAGCCCCTTATAAGAACATAAGAAAAGAGCCTGCTGGATCAGACCAGAGTCCATCTAGTCCAGCACTCCGCTACTCGCAGTGGCCCATCAGGTGCCTTTGGGAGCTCACGTGCACGATGTGAAAGCAATGGCCTTCTGCTGCTGCTGCTCCCGAGCACCTGGTCTGCTAAGGTATTTGCAACCTCAGATCAAAGAGGATCAAGATTGGTAGCCATAGATCAACTTCTCCTCCATAAATCTGTCCAAGCCCTTTTTAAAGCTATCCAGGTGAGTGGCCATCACCACCTCCTGTGGCAGCATATTCCAAACACCAATCACACGTTGCGTGAAGAAGTGTTTCCTTTTATTAGTCCTAATTCTCCCCCCCAGCATTTTCAATGTATGCCCCCTGGTTCTAGTATTGTGAGAAAGAGAGAAAAATTTCTCTCTGTCAACATTTTCTACCCCATGCATAATTTTATAGACTTCAATCATATCCCCCCTCAGACATCTCCTCTCCAAACTAAAGAGTCCCAAACGCTGCAGCCTCTCCTCATAAGGAAGGTGCTCCAATCCTTCAATCATCCTCGTTGCCCTTCTCTGCACTTTTTCTATCTCTTTGTACACTGATGGTCTGTTTGTATACAGACCATATATACCTGTGGGTCGCGACCCCTTTGGGGTTGAACGACCCTTTCCCAGGGGTCGCCTAAGACTCTCTGCATCAGTGTTCTCCATCTGTAAAATGGATAAATGTTAGGGTTGGACGTCACCACAACATGAGGAATTGTATTAAAGGGTCACGGCATTAGGAAGGTTGAGAACCGTGTACAGTGGAACCTCGGTTTTCGTTGCCTTCGGTTTTCATTGGTTTCGGTTTTCATCGATTATTTCAGTGAAAATTTTGTCTCGGTTTTCATCGATTTGCCGTAAGGTGCAGGGGTTTGTGGAGAAAAATCACCCGGACAAAGCTGTTTCAGGCCGTGTCTGCAACTTGTTTAATGACAATGTCTTGCCCCATTTCAGACAAATCTTAAAGAGGCATCAGAAATAGATCTCTTTGGACAGCTTTCTGCTGCTACACTGGTCCGTTGGCTCTGAAGCTGGTTCTAGTGTTATTGTTTGTTACTGTTTTCAGCCTTAAACACTATGTTTATTCACCAAAAAATGTGTTTTTGGTATGTTTTTTGGAATGCCTAGAGCGGATTAATTGGATCCACATTGATTCCTATGGAAACGTTTGCCTCGGTTTTCATCGGTTTCGGTTTTCATCGATCCTTTTCGGACGGATTACCAACGAAAACCAAGGTTCCACTGTATACAGTCCGTGCACCTTGAGTTCATCGTAGGAGCCAATCCACAAAGCCAAGTGAAAGGTGGAGGATTGAAATAATTTACAGAAGTATCCACAAATATTTTTAAAAATTGAATTAGGGAGAGCTTACTCATTCCTAGTTTGCTGTCCAAATATATGTCTCCTTGGGAGCATCCTTTCCTTACTGCTAGTCATAAAGTCGCCCGTGATTGTCATTCCCCTTATTGGCTATTTGATTGTTCTTTATTTAATTATTATGATGTGGAAAGGCAGACTATTAAGTCGCTAATAAACTGGGCGGGTGTACATTTTATGCTAAGGCTGTTTTGATGTTCCTTAAGAGGATTAAAATTACATTAAGCTTTCCCAAATACATCATAAATAAAGCAGGCTTTAAACTAGCCCCCGTGGCCCCAGATGACCACCTCCCAGTCAGCTGGCAGTGAAGGCACCGGAAGCACAGGGACTAATTCCCACCCACCCCACCCACCCCTTTTTAAATGTTTCTTATGCTCCCTTCTCATTATGCTAGCATCTTACATGTCTGAGGCTTCTAACAGTTGCCTTTATTTCTTTATTAAAACACTTATATCTTGCCTTCCTTGTGTCTCAAGACTGCTTACTACAACAACAACAATAATAATAATTGTTAGAAGAAGGAGGAGGAGGAGGAGGAGAAGGAGGAGTTTGGATTTATATCCCCCTTTCTCTCCTGTAGGAGACTCAAAGGGGCTTACAAGCTCCTTTCCCTTCCTCTCCCCACAACAGACACCTTGTGAGATAGGTGGGGCTGAGAGAGCTCCGAAAAGCTGTCACTAGCCTAAGGTCACCCAGCTGGCGTGTGCTGGAGTGCACAGGCTAATCTGAATTCCCCAGAAGAGGAGGAGGAGGAGGAGGAGGGGATTTGTTCTTCACCTTTCTCTCCTGGAAGGAGACTCAAGGTAGCTTACAAGCTCCTTTCCCTTCCTCTCCCCACAACAGACACCTTGTGAGGTAGGTGGGGCTGAGAGAGTTCAGAGAGAACTGTGACTGACTCAAGGTCATCCAGCAGGAACGTAGGAGTGCGGAAACACATTCTGATTAACCAGATAAGCCTCCGCCACTCAGGTGGAGGAGTGGGGAATCGAACCCGGTTCTCCAGATTAGAATCCACCTGCTCTTAACCTCTACACCAGGCTGGCTCTCAGCTTGCAAGAGTGCAGTTTGAGAGACTGTTGTGGCCGTCCACGTTGATTAAAATGTCTGTCCCGAACCCTTTGGGTTCTCCGGCCGGTCTGTCGGAGAAGAGTGGGGTGGACCGGAGCGGTCAGTGGTCGTCTTGCTGGAAGAAAGCAACCCTTGGAAGTCCAAAGGAACTGCCTGGGAAAGGAACGTGATGCCGGCGTTGTTCATCCAGAAACTCTGGTGAGAAGGCCTGTATGGGAATTCGTGGTGGGGCGGAGCGAGTTTTTTGCAAGCGTCAGACATGTGGTTATTAAAGGGGTGGCGGAAACCGGGGAGAATTACAATGCCAGAGTATCTATTACTAATCCACACAAAACCAGTTCAATTCCTTCCTGCGTTTAATGAAGCTTAAAAAGTGGCAACCCTGATATTACCTTAATGAGCACGTAGCATCTGGGAATCAGCCGGCTTGTTTAAGAACAACATAGCGTATTGTTCAAAGGGGGCTTCCAGCTGAGTCTGACGTCTTTTTTTTTAATCCATTGATGCTGGTTGAAAAAGAACCCTTCTCTGTTTGCATTCAAAGGCATGTTTGTTTTAAAGATAGATATTTCAGATCTTCAAGGGTCTCGCTGGGAGACCCCCTCCGGGTAATCTTTGATATACTCTTGTTTGTGTTGGTGCGTGTTAATTAAAAGGTGTGTGTTAAAACCTAAACTGTAACATCCTTCTTCTCCTCCCGCCCCCCCATACTGTGAATTGATCCCCAGAATCTGAAAGGTGTTAAAGATGAGAAAAAGGAAAATAAGGTGAGCCCTACCCAAACACAGCCAGAAATGTTAATACTGGCCATCCTTTGTCGTGGTATGACACACAAGGAGGAAAGCAAGAAATGTTAGCATCTGGGAGCAGCAGTGGCGTAGGAGGTTAAGAGCTCATGTATCTAATCTGGAGGAACCGGGTTTGAGTCCCAGCTCTGCCGCCTGAGCTGTGGAGGCTTATCTGGGGAATTCAGATTAGCCTATACACTCCCACACATGCCAGCTGGGTGACCTTGGGCTAGTCACAGCTTCTCGGAGCTCTCTCAGCCCCACCTACCTCACAGGGTGTTTGTTGTGAGGGGGGAAGGGCAAGGAGATTGTAAGCCCCTTTGAGTCTCCTGCAGGAGAGAAAGGGGGGATATAAATCCAAACTCCTCCTCCTCCTCTTCCTCTTCTTCTTCTCCTGGTTCACCTTCTCTGCCACTCAGGTGGAGGAGTGGGGAATCAAACCCGGTTCTCCAGATTAGAACCCACCTGCTCTTAACCACTGCACCATGCTGGAGTTTGGCAACCGTGCATCTCCCTGACTGCAGCTTTCCAAGCATTGCTGGTCCCCCTCCAGCTGCTGCTGCTGCTGCTCTTTTCCAGGTGTGGGGGCTCGTAGGATCCTCCTTCCACATACTGTTGGCGTGTGAGGCCACATGGCTTCCTGCGCTCTTTGCTGCACCAGGCCAGGGGTTGCTTGGCTCCCTGACGTGGGTGCCCCACCGGCTCTGTCACATTCAATTAAAGCCGCCATGACAGAGGGAGCCATTGAGAGAATGCCCGCGCAACTCAGAGCGCGTTAGAGGGATGCCCCCGCGTTGTCCTCACCGGAACCCTTTGCTCTGAACGCTGTCGGGATCGCCATTTTGCGTTGGGTTAGCTCTGTGGATATAATAGCTCCTTTCATTGATCAGGCCGCTGCCACCGGAATGAACACTCCCGGGATGAGGCAGGAGGAAGGTTTCCCCATTTGTTGTGGCCAGCTCCCATCAAAACTGTGGCAGAATCATTTTGCTGGACGAAATGTCACAGGATCTGAGAAATCAGCGTGAGCGTTGGCAAACCCTGCGCTCTTTTGCCAGCAAGTGACCCTGATAAAATGATGCCAGGAGTGTGTCAGAGGTTGGTGTCATACTTAAGGCAAGGAATGTGGAGGAGGGCACAGCTAAAAGGCCCGTGTCTTTTCCCCTTGGGATAGTTGAGGAGGAGGAGGAGGAGGAAGTTATTGTTGTTGTTTGGATTTATACCCCACCTTTCTCTCCTGGAAAGAGACTCAAGGTGGCCTGCAAACTCTCTTCCCTTCCTCTCTCCACAACAGACACCTTGTGAGGTAGGTGGGGCTGAGAGAGTCCCGAGAGAACTGTGACTAGCCCAAGGTCACCCAGTAGGAGTGCAAAAACAAACCCGGTTCACCAGATAAGCCTCCGCCACTCAGGTGGAGGAATGGGGAATCAAACCCGGCTCTCCAGATTAGAATCCACCTGCTCTTAACCCCTCCGCCGCGCTGAGGATATCTGGCTCCAATTGCAGATATGAATGCCAGCGTTTGACCAGATGTCTGACGCCAAAGGCAACAGAAGTCCCATATAAAAAAAAAGACCAAGAGCAAATAATATAATAATCATATTAACAGTTAATTGAGTTCAACTGAATCCCGGTTTTCTGGATACACAGCTGTAAAACAAGATACTACCACCCAGAGGTGGGATCCAGCAGGTTCTCACCAGTTCCCGAGAGTGGGTTACTAATTATTTGTGTGTGCCGAGAGGGGGTTACGAATTGGGTCTGCTTTTCCGTTAGACATTCCATTAGCTCCAAAAATCATGAAGTCCTGTTGTTTCCTATGTGGCTGGTTAGCGAAGGTAGAAAACGGGATAATTCTCCCTGTTGGGCTGTTTTAAAAACATGTTTTAAAAATATGGTAAAGTTCCTTGTTTAAGGAAAGTATCCTTCTTTTGATTTCTAGAAACAAAATTAAGTATTTGAAAGTATTAAGTATTTGACAGGCAGTCAATTAGAGGAGAAGTAGTTGTTTCTGTTGGCCGTAGACAATAGGACTTGCTAGAATGAGTTTAAATGATGGACAGAAAGATACCAGCTGGAAATTAGGAACTTTTTTTTTACAGTAAGAGTTTTTTTACAGTAACAGAGAAATTATTAATGCCCCGCCCCCGGAATGCCCGGCCACGCCCCCGTCGCGCCCCGCCCAGCCCCATTGGCACTACGCCACTGTTTGAATCCCACCACCATGGGAACCTGTTACTAAATTATTTGGATCCCACCACTGCCTTGTGGAGCTAAGCTAGAAATGGAGGAGTAAATGCACTATGATTATCCAATTGGCTGGGGTTTCTTTTTACCTTTATTTTCTCACTACGGTTCCTCTCTACTTGACGTTTGGCCAGTAGCTAATTATTTAACTTATTTGGAAGAGCCCTTTTATTACCAGCGGGCATATTGAACAAGAGTGTTGATGTACTGCGAGGCCGCTGTTAATAGATGGGTATCTTGGCATTCCTGAAGGGGGGAACACCACAAAAGTATAATGACGTTGTCCCTTCCAAGAACTGGGTTTGATTCCCCACTGGGGCATGTTTCCATCTGTGGACATGTTTGGAATTCTGACGCGGGGTGGTGGGCATGAAAACAGATGACCACAAAATGGCAGCAAGTGAAGAATGTTGGGATAAGTGCTCCTGGTAGTTGGAGATTATCCCTATTCGTAGTTAGCAGAGCGGCACGGGTGGCTAGAACACAGCAGAAGCCCTTACCTCGTGTGCGTGCGCGTGTGTGTGATGGATCCCAATGTGCGGCAAGCTTACGCAAAAGAAAGTCGGAGTCAGTTGTAATCTCCAAACTAATAAAAAGAGTATTTATTAGTGAACTCCATTCTGGATAGAAAGGTAGGTAGATAGAGTCACTATGCTATCCTAATCTAGCTGGATGGAGATGGATGCGTGGAGCATCCATCCTCTCTCTAGGCATGGTAGGAAGAAGAAGTGAGACGAGGTCGAGGAAGAAGCCGGAAGGAAGGAAGTCCCTGAGAGTATCAGTCTAACATCAAAGGGATAGAACCAGCAGGATAGAGTAAAGGTGTCAAATCCCGAGGTCCCCATCTAGCCACTAGCTCTCTAGTAAAACCCCCTCTGTAGGCTGAGGCAGGAAACAGCGTAACAGTGTAAAGTCCTTCACTTCCAACAAAGGAGGAGGAGGAGAAGGAGGAGGAATTTATATCCCACCTTTCTCTCCTGTAAAGAAACTCAGGGTGACCTACAGGCTCTTTTCCCTTCCTCTCTCCACAACAGACACCTTGGGAGGCAGGTGGGGCTGAGAGAGGTCAGAGAGGACTGTGCGTCGCTCAAGGTCACCCATCAAGAATGCAGGAGTGCAGGAACACATCTGGTTCACCAGATAAGCCTCCGCCACTCAGGTGGAGGCGTGGGGAATCAAACCCGGTTCTCCAGATTAGAATCCACCTACTCTTAACCACTACACCACACTGACTCTCAGGCACTGAGGGTTCCATGATGCCCACATGTTGGAATCCCTCGGAGTCGAGTCTTCAACCAGTGTGTATTGAGAAGGGCAGCAATCTTTGGAAGGAAGGAGCAGAGGGCACGGATGCATCTGTATTTTCATCTCCTTTCTTCATGTTGGCTACTGAGACCACTTTGAAAATAAGAAGAGCCATCCAGAGCTTGCAGCTTTCCCCAAGCCAAAAGCAGCCCAACGTTCTTGTGGACTGCCAGAGCAATTGACAGCTCACAAATGATTCTGCGTTGATCAAAACCACCTCTGGGTGAATTGACAATGCCCCCTTCTGCATGTTAGGCACAGGGCAGAAGCCCTGTACTCAGAAATAACCATCCATAAGCTTCTTCAGTGTTCAGCGTTTTATTGTTTCAATTCTGCGCAGAAGAGGGAACTCTCCTATGTTAGCAACAGGGAGGAGGTTTAAAGGGGCTGTTGCTTGCGTAACATAATTTATACCCTCTTACAAACATCCCTCCTTGTCTTCTTGCTCATTGGTTTGAGTCAAGTAAACGTACAGACCTGGTCATCTTATCCCACCTTTTACCACACCTTTCCATCCCATATTCTTCATGTAACTTGAGTCTAAAACACCTCCTGTACAAAATGTCTATAACAACTACTGGTTTCTATAGCAATCAAGTCTTCTGCTAATTTCTTATCTCCTTGGTGGGGCCCTATTTCT
>NW_025950707.1:0-13217 GCF_021028975.2 Sphaerodactylus townsendi
ACTGTCCTGATGATACCACCCAAGTTTGGTGAAGTTTGGTTTAGGGGATCCAAAGTTATGGGCCCTCAAACGTGTAGCTTCCATCTCCTGTTAGCTGAGCTCCCATTGGAAACAATGGGGAATGGGGGCACCCCTTTTGAGGATCAATAACTTTGCCCCCCCTGAACCAAACTTCATCAAACTTGGGGAGAATCATCAGGACAGTCATTGGATGATATCCTGAAAGTTTGGCGCCGCTAGCTTTAAAAATGCGCCCCCTGCAGGCCAAAATGTGTAAAACACCCAAAAAATTCCCCAAAAAATAAAACAGACCCGAATTTTTCGGGTTTACCCGAATTTTCGGGCATATCCGAATCGGCTATGATTCGGATTCGGGCATACAAATCATTTTTATGCCCCAAAACACCCGAATCCGAATTTTACCGAATTTTTTTAGCATTGACCAACCCTAATGCCAGCCACAGACGCAGGCGAAACGTCAGGAGAGAATGCTGCTAGAACACGGCCATACAGCCCGGAAACCACACAGCACCCAAGATTCTTAGAAGAGTAGAAGTAGAAGGCAGGGATTCCATGCCAGCACAGAAACCCAATGAAGGACGAATTCATGTCTTAACACCAACAAGAACATGTGGCAATGAGCAAACTGTTGCAGGTGAACTAAACTTTTATAAGGTGGGTCGTTCCTTGGTGGGAAAGGAACCAATCACACTAAGTTTCACATCTGTGCTGGGTTTGGGGGTGCTGAGGTAATTAGTCCACTCATCTACTGCTAAGCCCGTGACAATGGGGCCAAAATTGCTTTGTTAAGCTAAACGAGGAAATGCTGAAAGGCTTCCATGCAGATTAACTCTTGAGAGTCACTGCCCAGGATATTCAGATTTAGCTGAGACACTTAGATCAGGATAAGGTGAGTGGTTTTAGGAGAGTCATGACAAAGGGAAGGAAATACAAAGGAACAACTATTTGTTGCTGACCTGGGTTCCCAGAAGAGATAGGAAGTGCAGTGTTTGATAGCAAGTTGGCTTTCCATATTCTTTGTCTTTAACAGTTTCTTTGCAAGGTGTGGTAATCAAGATCATGCCCACAAACAAAATGAGACCTCCAGGTTATGCAGGAGTAACTCATCCATTGATTTAATCTTGCAAACAGACCTTTTGCCTGGGGCCTGCTTTCAGCTTGGACACTCTGCTAACCACACAAAAAATATGAGAGGTGCCTATATAGTTTAACAGGAAAATATTATGAAATAATAGATATATTGGGGTGTCAAGGGCAAGGCTAACAGGCTCCAGCACCAGAGGAGCATCCCTGCAGCTTTCGCACCTGGCCAACACTGAGCTGTGTGGCTCTCCAGTGCTGGTGCAAGTGTCCCCATACTGGCATAGGTGCCACTTAGTGGAGTGGTATTTATGCCAGCGATGGGGTCATCCCCTTTCGCACTCAGGATTGCACTGCAACTCTTCTAGCTGACCTTCCCCCCAACCTGGCAACCATCTTAGTATTCTTTGTCATCTTCTGTCCTGAAAGATGGAGGCCAGAATCCTCCAGTCAAACCTTTAGCAACTGACATTAAAAAAACCACACAATTTCTATCCAGTTGTCACTGATGTCCCCTGGCAACAGAATCTTCACAGTTTGGTTTGCCTAGGCATAGCAGGGAAGATTGTTAATTCTCAGCTGTATATAGATAGATTGCAAACTGATTGCAAACATATGACGATTTACATGGCATCATCAATGTTCATGGTGCTTTGTAGAGCAACATACAAAGGTTCTTGCTCTGATGATTTTACAAGCTAAAATTCAATAAAAGGGAGGTGACAGAGGGAGAGGAGGAAGACAAAAAGGACAAGGGTAATAAAGTAAGAGATGATGCCTAGCAGTTTAAAGCTAAATGTTTTGTAGAAGGCTCTGAGGAAAGATTCTATTCTTTTGTTGATATGGTTAATCATTTCCAGTAGTGGCCTAATATGATATTTCCTCCATCTCCCACCCAATTCAGACACATGGGATACTCTAACTACAGTTGAATACAGAGCTGAAATACATAACCAGCAGACTTGCATGATTCATTTGTTGTTGGGGGCTGCGCCAGTGTAGTCTGAAAGTAGGGGACTGTGTGTCTGAATGTCCTTTTTATGTATCTATAAAATGCTGCACAAGAACAGTAGCATCATAGGACTTCTCCTAGAAGTAGCTAGAGCTGCAGTTTCCTAAGCTATATTATACCCATAGTGATCTTCAGGATAGGACTGTTGTACTGTTTTTTAAACTAGTTTATTTATTTATTTATTTATTATTTGATTTCGTATACCGCCCTATCCCAAAAGGGCTCAGGGCGGTGAACAATATAAAAGCATATATAAACATAAATATATAAAATTTTAAAATTTTCATTCTAAAACAGTATCCCACGAACCCATATGCAACCCTCCCAAGAAGAGTGATGGGTCCCGATGATGTTAGGGACCCTATACAGCAGGGGGAGGATGAAAGCAGGGCACCCTCAGCGGCTGGTCTCTCCGAAGGCCCGGTGGAACAATTCGGTCTTGCAGGCCCTACGGAACTCTCCAAGGTCCCGCAGGGCCCGGACAGCTGGTGGTAAAGTGTTCCACCAGGCAGGGGCCAGAGCTGTAAAGGCCCTGGCCCGAGTGGAGGCCAGCCGCATCATTGAGGGGCCAGGGATCTCCAGTAAATTGGCCTCTGCTGAGCGCAGAGGTCGACTCGGGACATATGGGGTAATGCGGTCCCGAAGGTACGAGGGTCCCAGTTTCACTGAAATCTTCCTTCTTCCTTTTTTTGGTTTTTGTTCAAAGAACATCTAAGCCTGATTTTTTAAAAAAAAAACAACAACCTGCAAGCTGTTATCAACTACAGATGTGGTAGGAAGCATTGCTTTGTGGCAGATGAAGGGAGGCTGCTGAATAGCTCAGATCTTTTGAACATTTTAAATCTTGGGGATAGTGTCTTTAAAAACATTAATATGAAACAAAAATATATTTCCAAGTGCTTATGAAACGGAAGCTGTACACAAATCTGTTTGAGACTCAGCTCCACAGCTTTTTCCAAGCCTCGTCTATCTTGAGTTACAAATGGCCTTAGGGGGTGACTGAGCCATTCACATGGATGACTGTGGTTTATACACATTGTGATAAATGGACCTACAGCACAGTACAGTGATTATATGAGCTGCATCCAGCATCGGCTCTTCTGCCTCCCGGAGATGCTTTTTAAAAATACAGGGAAAGGAATTGCAGCCTCAGAAGTCCAGCAGTGATCTCAATCCACAAATACCTTTTAAAGTGTGTCTGGCACGACTCTCACAATGGGACACAAGAACTAGGAAAAGTCTGAAGAGAAATTGTATCTGTTGAAGATTCTGGAGCAAGTTCTTTTTGGCTGGGTAATCAGGGTGTTACCTGATGGGGTTGTTCTATCATGGGACATCAGGGAGAACACAAAAGGCATAGAGGGAATCTGCAGAAAAGAGCAAAGATCCTAGCAATCACCTGGACAGTGCTCCAGGCTTGCATGGTAGGTCAAGGAGAGAACAAAAGCAACCAAGCCAGCCAGTTAAGATCTACCTTTCATTCCCTGCTGTCTGTGCTCGCCACCTTCATTTTCTGTTGTGGCACCTCACCTCTTGAATACTCTCTCCCTTGAGGCTTTCCTGGCACTTAGTTTACTTTCTTTTAGATGCCAGGCTAAAACACACGTTTCCCTCATACTTTTAATTAGAAAGTTTAATTAGAAGTTTCCAAAATGGTCTATATTTTATGGATAGTATTTATACCAGCAATACGACTAGCAATTTTTTTGGATTGATTGTTGATGTATTCCTACACACCACGAGGGACTGAACTGCCAAAATCAGATTGAATATATAATAATGAGCAAGAAAATCATGCAGCAAGATTTGTGATCTTAATAATATCAATCGACCAGAATAAAATATGAATCAAACAACACCTGGTTTGGTTTATTATGGCCACTTGTGCACAGGGCTTCTCCTCGAGGAAAGGCTACCATCAATTTGAGGAAGATTTTAAATTATGCAATAGATTTGTAACATTATCCAAGTTTGATTTTCATTTATACAACTGTTGCAATGCTGCTGTGCTTCTGATTAATGAAAAGACAGATTTTCCCAATGTGCGCACTCTGATCTTTTTCTCTAGTTCTCCAGGAATCTGAATTTGTATTGGTTTAATTGTAATGCTCCTTGAGCGGCACTTTGAAGCGATGGCATAGACATATCTTAAGTAAATAATTAAGGTGTTTTCTGGCAGAGGCACTTGCAGTAGGTTCCAAGCTTTGCAATCCAGATCCTTGGTCTGTGCTGCGGCTGCTGGAGGTAGTGCAGCAAAGATGGTACCACAGTGCCTCCAAAGGGCTGTCTGGCAGCATGGGGAGGGAGAACAATGAACCCCCTCCAGCTGATGGAAAGCTCTCCACAGTGGGCTGGGGCCACTGTGCAAATGCCACAAATCCAGGTTGGAAGCTGAGTAACATTGTAGAGCAGAAGGGCAGCTGGCCACTGGTATGTTTGCTCCCTGTGCCGGCGGGGCTGCCCCTTACACCGCAGAGGGGGGCAAATGCATGGGTGTGGCTCTCTAGCGCTCACCCTCCCCCCATCTGGATGGGGTTGTAAGTTTGTTTTGGTGGGCATTACTGAAGATTTGGAGGAAGATGTCTGGGTGCAGAGGAGCTAGTAGAGAGGAGGGAGTTAGTAAGTGAGTGATATGACTCTAGGACTTTGGTTCTGGTGGGTTTTCCGGGCTGTGTGGCTGTGGTCTAGTGGATCTTGTTCCTAACATTTTGCCTGCATCTGTGGCTGGCATCTTCAGAGGTGTATCACAGAGGGAAATCTGTTACACACTGTGTCCAGAGAGAAGGAAATGTTTGGGGTATATATTGTCCATGTCCCAGGGTGGGGACGCAATCAGTAAGTGTTTGGGTGGAACTTGGTATGCAAAGATGTGGTTGATAATATTGTATTGCGAGTGGGGATTATCAGTCCAGGGAGTGATTCACATTTTCATGCCCTGCAGCAGCTGTAGTATGTAGGACTTTTGTTTATCCAGGATTTTATAGTATGCCATATGGTATACCTTCTAAACATTCCATTTTCTCTAAGGCAACTAATCTGTGTAGTCTGTAGATTATTTCTAATTCCTGGAGAACTCCAGACCCATCCTTGAGGAAGGTAACCCTAGTTTGTAGAAATGCATTGAGTGTATCCTGTAGGTGCCATTAGTCAAATGATCCTATCTCTGCATTTGACAGTATAATCTGGAAGATAGACCTAATATACCTGGGACTTTAGATGAACTCTGCTTTGGTGCAGGGCATTAGTTCATAGATTAAGTTTTGTGCATAGATTAAGTTTGAAGAACAGGTGAAAGAAGTGGACATTCAAGCAGTCCAACTCTGACTTTTGAGGGAATCTGACTTGTTGAAGGCCCACACACACTGGCAGTGCCCAGGGGCATACCTACAGAAAATGGAGCCCAGGGCAAGAACTGATTTTGCACGCGAGCGCACACACACACACACACACACAATTCCACAGAATTACTTCCCTCCTCACTTCCCTCCCTGACTCTCTCTGCATGCATCGTGAAGGAAGGAGAAGCCAGAAAGTTGAACCTCTCATCTTCAGCTTTAACTCCCCCAAGACAGATAATATAGGCAAGAAATTTAAGTTTGTTTCACCATTGGGTTCTGGACTAATTGCCTTACTGGGCAGGACTACAACAGAGTTGCAGTTGACTCTTTACACAAATACTGGAACAGTTCTGTAACGATTCCCTTATTAAAGATAAGCATGACTTGACCGTGGATTTAATTAGCTTTGCACAGACAAAAAAAAATGTTGTATTGTATTTAATAAAGCAGCTCTGATTTAGTTATTTTGATGTATTGCTCTGATTCAGTAGACCACCATCGCCCATCTTATTTTCCTCTCATTCCCTTGCAAATATTTTGGGCAGGGGCAGCTACTTTTAATTTGGGAAGTGACTGACTCCCATTCCACCCCAAAGATGCCCGACCCATACTTGCTTACTGTGTGGCCATAGGCTCCAGATGATGTCTGCGTGGGGAGCTCAATGGAGGCTCTTCATGTAGACTGGCAAGGGGGGAATGGGACACAGTGCCTGTCCCTGCCTGTTGGGGCACCACTGCCCACTTTAGGCATGAGTCATGCCAGGACAAAGAACAGGAGGATGGCCAGGCACATGGCAGTTAGCCAGTGGCCCTTTCTGCCCAGCTTGCACCCCATCACCAGCTCTTCTGTTGGCTTTGTCTCTCCAGTTCAGGGGTGTGTGGGGAAAGCTGTGCATTCCTGAGTATGCTGCAAAGCAGGAACCAGCAGGAAGAGTCCACCAATGCTGCTGCACCCTTGATGTGGCCTCAGGCAGCCTTGGGCCTTGAAGAGGCCACAAGCCTTGCTGAGTGGTTCACCAGATCTTCAGGCACTTTGCTCTCTTACCCCAGAAGATGCAGCCTCCACCGGCCATTTCAGCAGTCTGACAGCCTTCACAAACAATCCCACTCCCTTTCCCTCTCTGCACAAATAAATCTTCTCGGCCTCCCTTTTGGATCTCAAACGTTGCTCTAAAGCTATCCAGGTCACCAGGCCCCCAAAGTCTCTTTCTCATACCAAGGGAAGAGAGAGAGCCTGGCTCACAAAAGCTTTAGTCACAAGTGTACCAAAACTGGAGGTTGTTTGTGCTGCAGTGGACAAACATGGAGGGAGAACAGACTATTCTCAGAACTTTCCATCTTCGTTTTCTGGACTTCTTGCCTGTGGGGGGGAGGGGGAAGGGGCAGGTGGCCAAAATGCACCCTCAATATGACCCAGACAAATGGCGCCTGGGGAGAATGTCCTCTCTCGCATCCCCACAGTATGCCTCCAGCAGTGCCTCTCCTCAGGAAGTAGTGGTTATGGATTTCATTCATTACCCTTACCTCTGCCAAGACAACTTTCTGTCACAAATGCCATATTAGTTTGAAGACCTCTGGTTTTCAATAGCCAGTGTGGTGTAGTTCTGTGCTACAGTGTAGGAGACCCAAGTTTGAATCCCCACTCTGCCATGGAAGCTTGCTGAGTGATGTTGGACCAGTCACAATTTGACCGGGGTGCGGGGGGGGGGGGGGTTACTTTGAATTATAAGATGGTCAGAAATATTTGGCACTTGAGAGACTTTTTGAAATATAACTTTAAAATAGTTTTATTTGTCTCTTTTTATGAGATTTAAAAGTCAGGTTAGCAATTCTTCATAACAGGGATAAAGATTGTAACCAAATAAAAGAACTGAAATAGTTGAGATGGTTCATTTCAAGTGATATATTTTACTTCTCAATATATCAAGGTTGTTTACCTTCAAGTGTTTAAACCTTGATTGTCTACTTGAAGTGTTTTCTCTTGGCATCTCTAGTTTGTTTCTTAAACTTAACCTTTTTTTTTCTCCAGAGAGGTTCTTTAGTGGTAGGAGTTTGGTACATCCATATATTTACCTTGTTTCTCTTTTAAACTGGCCAGGAATCAGTCAATTCACAAAAGATATTTCCCATTGAACTCTTAGGAATCACTCAATAAACCTTAGAGCAATTTTCCCTAGATAACTGGTTATGGATCTTGTCCTGATTCAGAATCTTAAAATATGTTCATTTTCACTCCTGAGGAGAAATCTTGCATTAGACAGCTTACACAATGTTTTCCAAACTCTGTATTTTAACCTTTCTCTCAGTCAACCATCAGTTCTTTTTTAAAAAATGTATTTTTATTAATTGTCTCAAATATAATTCACAAACAAAAAAGGAAGTATAGAAAAAGAGAAGAAAAAAGAAATGAAATACAGCTATCATAGGCCATATATATTCTAATATATTGGATCTTAAAATTATAACAGTAATATCACTTAGAAAGAACATTCTATCGTTACCTTCTAACTGTTACCTTTAGTTCCAAAACAGCAATAAACATCTAATAATCAGTTATATCTTAATCATTAACAAATTAATAATCTTACTATAATTGTTATTCTTGCACTGAATTGATTAGGTAATAATAAAAATAAATAATATAGTTCCTTTTTCTCATCTTGTTTTGACTGTCTATTTACAAGATTTGTTAATTTGGCCATTGTCAACCATCAGTTCTTAACTGTCAGAGTTCTAACTGATATTCTCAGAATTCTGTTCAAACTCTCCATCAATCATAGGCGTTTTCTGACTGGGAATTCACTCACACTCTCAGACTAATTTATTTCAACTGTAAGGTGACTTATAAATAACTTAAATAAAATGGAGGTCAGGAGAATGAAATAAGGCACTTTGAATCCCTTTTGGTGAGAAAGACAGTGTACAAATAAAATAAATGTTTATTGTTGCTCTGTTTTCCCCATGATTCTTATCACTGTATTTGTAATTTGGACTCAATGTGCCATTGCACATCCCATGGCAAGTTGAGCTGCTATTCAACCAGCCTGGTCCACCAGTTCTCTGCCATATGCCAGGAACAGTGCAAAACACAATTTTATAGTCCTGGGAATTTAAGATCTATGAGAGCAGGTAAGATGAAGCAGTGGGCATGAACTGAAATGGGAAGCATCGAAGGCCAGCACTGCAAGTCAGTATATATCATAGACTTTATTAAACCCAGGAACTTGATATAAACCAAAGTTGAAGAGTCTGCAGTAAATATAGATTATTTAGTGCATGTGAGAAAAACCCTGCTCCTGTGTTGTCCTGGGACTTGTACAACTGCTGGCATTGTTTTCAAAGTGCCTAACCATGTAGTAGCTGGGGAAGTAAACAACACATTTAAAGAGCCCTTCTGGCATCTCTCCTTGGCAGGGATGGTGTTAGTATTGTTCAGCAATGACAACAAAACATGCATTTGCTGCTGGAGAGATTTAAGACTTAGTGCTAAGGCCAGAACCTACTTTCCAGAAGCACCAATGTCTTATAAAAGAGCATTAAGCATTGGATTTTTGAAATCCCAGCCATTGAGTGTGCAAGCACATGTAAAAACAAGGAATATTATGTTGGACACAGAATAAGAAAGGTTCAGCTTTCAGAGAAAGTAAATTTTCAGCTTTTGGGGAACCCAGAGGCTTGAAAATATTGAGTAATGTACCTTCCAAAACCAGGAACAGGGAGGGACAGTAGTTTTCCAGTGGGCGTGAAATTAGTGCCCTGTCTTTTGATTGACAAAGCACAATCAATCATGCAAAAATAGTTATGGGTCACAAAATTCAGCTTTTTACTATTTTACTGTCTTTTCTTCCTCTAAATGGGAGAACATACTTATTCTTGTCATCAGGAGCAACCCTAGTTTCCTGCATGTCTGATGACAATGAATTAAAAAAAGAACTGGTTTCTTGCAACAGTGAGTGGAAGCCTGGATGATGGATTCGAAGTAGCCTCTTAACTTTTGCACTATCATTTTACTTGAAGATACCATACACATGGAATGGATCCAAATGCTCAGTCACAAATGCACTTGCTGCTGCCTGAATGGAGTCAGTCCCTCTTAGAAATCTGATGCTGATTCTTCCATTCAAAATGCATAACATGTTCTTTCCCAGCTTGTCTGGATTTGTGCATTTTATAGCACATTGCTTCTGGGTAAATATTTTTTAAAATGTTTCTATTTTGTGATATAGATTGGTTGGAGAAAGGTTCAATATCCTTCATAGGACACTTTGAGAGAGGGAATGGTGTGTGGCTGAATGGCACAGCATCTATTTTGCATACAGAAGGTCCCAAGTTCAATCCAATCATTTCTGCTAAAAACATTAGGTAACAGGTATTGTAAAAGGCCTCCACCAGCCAGCTACTCACTGCCAGCTGGAGTAGATAATTCCAGTCATGACAAATCAATGTCTGGACTCAGTGGAAAGCAACTTCATGTAATCAAGAATTCAGAAATGACTGAAAAAGAATAATTTGACTAATTCTGACAATGCAATAGAGAAAGTGATTGGTTGATGCTTTGTAAACAGTCAGTGTTCTGTAGTAGCTTAAAACCAGGGTTTTGAGATCCTGGTTCCAATCCCAACTCAAAGGCAGACTAGATGACACATCCCCAAGTTTGGCCTGGCAACTGGGTGTCATTTTGTAGAGTGAGTTACCACTGAGGAAATCCTTTGAACAGCACTACATGGGTCCAATTCTAGTCAGGAAATGGGGGGAACAGGGGTTTCCTTCTCCCCTGAACTATTTTTATGACCTGAAACAGCTTTGGTACGCAGGTTAAACACCACCAGCACCATTTTAGGTCAGGCAAACAGCATGGGGCAGGGAAGGCAGAAGTCACTGTCCCCTGCTATGGTGGTGCTGACCAAAACTGGGCTCCTGCATCACAATTACAAAGAATCCCTCAAGCAAAATGGTGGTGCTTCTGGAATGAAGTCAAGGATGCTGTTGCATCTAGTTTGGCCTCCAGCCCAGAAGCTTACTGAGTGACTTTGGGTCATTTACTCTTTTTGACCTTAACTTACCTGATGGGGTTGTTGTGAAAATAAGTGTACACTGACAAGAGCTCCTCAGTAGAAAGATGGGATGAAACTGTGGTGGGCAGATTCTTGGCTTAGGTATTTTGTTGTACTATTATAGATCCCCTATCCTCTCAATCCTACAAGCAACCACCACATGTACAGGGTTGCCAAATCTGAAACCATAAAGAGTAATTAATCCCCTTTCAAAAACAATAACTTATTTTTTTGTAGTGGATGTTTATCTAGGACTGTGTAAATAAAAGCCAACAGATTAATTACAAATTCATTGCATGTTTCAGTGCCGGTAGAACAAAACACTGGTGGGTATGTGTGTGTATATATATACACACACAGAGATTCATTTCTGGCTGAACTATTTTACAATACTAAAAATTATCTTACATCAGCTTGGTTATGCAAGCTTCATTTGGCATCAAATAGACAAATGACCATTTCCTTATATGTGTAGAGAGATGCTTAATGAAAACCATGCTT
Organism: Sphaerodactylus townsendi; assembly: GCF_021028975.2. Taxonomy (NCBI): domain Eukaryota; kingdom Metazoa; phylum Chordata; class Lepidosauria; order Squamata; family Sphaerodactylidae; genus Sphaerodactylus; species Sphaerodactylus townsendi. The sequence goes on from NW_025950707.1 coordinate 11,007, forward strand.
ATGAGACAACTTAGGTCACATATTGCTTGAGTAGCAGTAAGAGTATCAACTAAATATACTTGTTTTGGAGTTTATATTTAACATGGAAATTGGGTTAGGGGAGAAAAGGCTGCCAATTAAATCCTGTCTACCCAGATTGGCCAATATTAGGGATTTCCTTTCTACATATGATGATGCCCCAACTGAATAGCCCAGGCTAGACCAATCTCATCAGATCACAGAAACTAAGCAGAGTCAACCTTGGTCAGTATTTGGATGGGAGACCACCAAGAAGATCAGGGTCACCATAAGAACATAAGAACAAGCCAGCTGGATCAGACCAAAGTCCATCTAGTCCAGCTCTCTGCTACTCGCAGTGGCCCACCAGGTGCCTTTGGGAACTCACATGTAGGATGTGAATGCAATGGCCTTCTGCGGCTGTTGCTCCCGAGCACCTGGTCTGTTAAGGCATTTGCAATCTCAGATCAAGGAGGATCAAGATTGGTAGCCATAAATCGACTTCTCCATAAATCTGTCCAAGCCCTTTTTAAAGCTATCCAGGTTAGTGGCCATCACCACCACCTGTGGCAGCATATGCCAAACACCAATCACACGTTGCGTGAAGAAGTGTTTCCTTTTATTAGTCCTAATTCTTCCCCCCAGCATTTTCAATGAATGCCCCCTGGTTCTAGTATTGTGAGAAAGAGAGAAAAATTTCTCTCTGTCAACATTTTCTACCCCATGCATAATTTTGTAGACTTCAATCATATCCCCCTCAGCCGCCTCCTCTCCAAACTAAAGAGTCCCAAACGCTGCAGCCTCTCCTCATAGGGAAGGTGCTCCAGTCTAGCACACCCTTTGTTCCTTTGTCATCTAACGGGCCTACCGCTTCCCTTGCTGGCTTCCTGCTTTTGATGTACTTGAAGAACTGTTTGTTGCTGGTCTTGATGTTCGCAGCCATGCGTTCCTCATAATCCTTTTTTGCCTCCCTTACAGCTAACTTGCTTCTCTTTTGCCACCATTTGTGTTCCCTCTCATATTCTTCATCAGTCAAACTGGACTTCCATTTTCTAAAAGACATTTTCTTTTTTCTGATAATTTCCTCAACCTCTCTTGTTAACCATGGTGGCTTTCTTTTGGACTGGGTGCTGCCTTTTCTAACCTGTGGAACACATTCCAGCTGAGCTTTTATTACTGTGTTTTTAAATAACCTCCAAGCATCCTGGACAGTTTTGACTCTCTTGATTTTCCCTTTCAGCTTCCTGCGCACTATCCCCCTCATCTTTGAGAAATTTCCCTTTCTGAAGGCGAATGTAACTACATTAGTAGTTGCCACTTGTTCACATGCTGAGATACTGAATCTGACAGCATTGTGGTCGCTGTTCCCTATCGGCTCAACAACACTGACTTCCTGCACCAGGTCCTGGGTCCCACATAGAATTAGATCTAGGATCACCTCTCCCCTGGTTGGTTCCATAACCATCTGCTCTAAGCCACAGTCATTTAGCATATCCAGGAATGCTCTCTCCTTACTATGACCTGAACATGCATTTTTCCAGTTTATATGGGGATAGTTAAAATCACCCATTACCACTACATTTTTGTTTTTGTTGGCCTCTCTAATTTCTTTTTCCATCTCAGAATCCTCTTGTGCACTTTGGTCTGGGGGACGATAATATATTTCTAATATTAAACTGTCCTTCACACCTGGTATTGATATCCACAGTGATTCTGTAGGGGAACCAGCTCCCCTTGCATTGTCTATTTTATGTGATACTATGCTGTCTTTGATGTAAAGGGCAACTCCACCCCCAATGCGCCCTGTCCTATCCTTCCTATAGAGCCTGTAGCCTGGTATAACAGCATCCCACTGGTTCTCCTCATTCCACCATGTCTCTGTAATGCCCACTATATCAAAATCCTCCTTCAAAACTCTGTACTCTAGCTCCCCCATTTTAGGTCGAAGGCTTCTACTATTAGCATAGAGACACCTGTATACCCTGTCTCTGTCCTTAACCTGGGATTTATGTGCTTTACCCTCAAGTCTTTTGCAGACACTATCCCTTGTCACATACACATTGCTATGTTCCTCGCTTGTATGTGGTTGATTTAGAAAAACCTCCCTCTCTGTCTGCATCCCCATAGATACTGTATTCCGAACCGAAGTCACCTCAGCTCCTGTCGGCTTTCCCCCAGTGATCAGTTTAAAAGCTGTTCTGCCACCTTTTTAAT
>NW_025950708.1:0-13215 GCF_021028975.2 Sphaerodactylus townsendi
GAGACTAAATATTGCAAGCGTTTGCGATTAAAGCGAGAGTCCAGGATGGCGTCAATTTCGTAGTGCTTGTGGCCATCAATAATAGTCGGTGGGGGTCTCTCCGGCGGGTCGTGCCAGGCATCGGAAGCGGGAGCCTCCTTGAGTAAACTGGAATGGAAGACAGGATGAATGTTACTAAGAGAGTTAGGCAAATCCAATCGGGCAGTGACATCATTAATCACTTTAGTAATCTGAAAAGGTCCCACGAATCTTTTGCCTAGTTTGGAAAATTTATGCACGTCTCTGAGATTTTTGGTAGACAAATACACCCAAGCGCCCACACGCAGAGGGAAATCCGAGCGGTGCTTATCCGCTTGCAGCTTTTGGGAGTCCTTAGCCTGTTGTAAGGCGGTCTGGACCGATTTCCACCCCTCGGCTAGGGATGAAATCCATTGTTGAAACTCTGGAGGATCCAAAGCTGTTGCGGGTAGTTGCGGCAACGGCGGGAAGGAGCGACCAGACACAATTTCAAAGGGGGTTTTCTTTGTACTGCTATGAACCGCATTGTTATAGGCGTACTCCGCAAACGGAATGAGCTCGCACCAATTGTCTTGGTGGTAGTTGGTGTAACAACGTAAATACTGCTCTAGGGTTCTGTTCGTTCTCTCCGACTCACCGTCACTTTGAACGTGGTAGGGGGCGGCGACCGCCGGGGCGGCCCCTAACAACCCTAAAAAAGCCTTCCAGAACTTTGAAATGAATTGGGGGCTGCGGTCGGAGACCACCTTAACGGGGGCGGAGTGTAGACGGTAAACATGTTGAATGAACAGCCGTGCTAACTTAGGAGCGGAGGGGATGGAAGCACATGGAATAAAATGGGCTTGTTTAGAAAATAAGTCAACCACTACCCATAAGACCGTGTTGCCATGACTTTCCGGTAAATCTGTAATAAAATCCATGGAGATGACTTCCCAGGGGCGGGAGGCCACCGGGAGAGGTTTCAACAGCCCATGGGGCTTTCCCGGAATGTTTTTGGCTTCTGCACAAACAGAGCAACCTTTAATATATGCCTCAATGTCCTTGCGCATTGCGCGCCACCAGAACTGACGGCGGGCCAAATGCAGAGTTTTCAGAAAGCCAAAATGTCCAGCCGAGCGGGCATCGTGGCAGGCTTCAAGAACCTGCTTGCGGAGGGGGGGAGGCACGTACCAACACTCCCCCCTCCGCCAAAATCCATTCTCCAAACGCAATTGGGAGTCACCTTCCTCCGCCAGAGGCTCGTGCAGCCCCGCCTCCTCGAGTTCCCGCAGGAAAGAAGAGACGAGACTGGGAATGGGCGGTGAAGGGGGAGTGGACGTCTGAGATCGGGTGACAGCCAGCCCCAACTGGGAGGGGGAGAGAACAGTGCGTGGAATGTCTCGTAAGGCAGCTCCACCCCCCTCCCCGGGTAGGCGCGAGAGCGCGTCAGCCAGTTTATTGGTTTTCCCGGGGAAAAAATGGACTGTGAAAGAGAAACGAGAAAAGAAATCGGCCCAACGGAGTTGTTTTGCGGACATCTTGAGGGGGGTGGAAAGAGCGGCCAGGTTTTTGTGATCCGACCAAACCTGAAAGGGGTGTTTAGCCCCCTCCAGCCAGTGGCGCCAAGTGGAGAGTGCTACTTTGATGGCCGCAGTCTCTTTATCTCCCACAGTCCAGTTGAGTTCAGCACCGGAGAATTTCTTTGACAAATAAGCACACGGAACCAGTCTACCATCTTTATTTTTCTGCAACAGGGCTGCCCCAAGCGCTTTGTCCGAGGCATCCACGTGAACCACAAACGGGAGATCTGGGTCAGGGTGCTTTAGGATGGGTTCGGTGGTAAAAGCAGACTTTAAGAGCTGAAAGGCTGTTTGACATTCTTCAGACCAGGAAAGGGGGGCCCCGGGCTTGGCGGACAGTGGATCTTTACCCTTAGTGCGTAAGAGGTCTGTGAGAGGGAGAGTCAGTTCAGCGAATTGGGGTATGAAGTCACGATAGAAATTAGCAAAACCCAGAAAAGATTGGAGTTCTTTACGGTTGGTGGGGGCAGGCCATTGGAGGACCGCGTCAATTTTAGCAGGATCCATTTTTAAGCCCTCGGGCGAGATCCGGTAACCCAAATAGTCAATAGAGGTCTGGTGGAAACAGCATTTGGAGAGTTTGGCAAAGAGAGAGTTGTTGAGCAAGCGTTTCAATACTTCCCGAACCAATGCTTCATGCTCTTCCATGGTTTGTGAATAAATTAAAACGTCATCTAAGTATACCACAACTCCCTTGTACAATAAATCATGGAGAACTTCGTTGATAAGGGCCATAAAAGCCCCGGGGGCCCCACTTAACCCGAATGGCATTATTAAGTATTCAAACTGTCCAAACTTTGTGTTAAACGCAGTCAAGTGTTCATAGCCTTCAGCAATTCTGACCCTGTAGTAAGCTTCTCTCAAGTCCAATTTAGTAAAGATGCGCCCTTTGCCCAATGCATCTAAGAGGTCCTTGATCAAAGGCAAAGGATATTTATTGGACAGGGAGACTGCATTGAGACCTCGATAATCTGTGCAAAGCCGTAAAGACCCATCTTTCTTTTTTACAAACAAAACGGGAGCAGCGTGTGTGTGTTTGGTAGCCCGCCGTATGAACCCGCGAGCGAGGTTCTTGTCCAAGAAGGCACGAAGTTCCTTCTCCTCATTGGGACTCATACGGTAGATTCTACCTTTGGGCAGTTGCGCCCCCGGCTGTATAACGATTTTGCAGTCAGTGTCTCTATGGGGTGGCAACTGATCGCATTCTTGCTCCTGAAAAACTCTGGCTAGATCTTGGTACGCCGGTGGGATGCCAATAGAATCGGGAGCAATCGCTGATGAAGCCAGAGAGGGGGGTGTGTCAGGAGAAGTTGAGTTTTCCCCCCAATTCATGTGTTCACCGCAGGGAGGGTCAGTGAATTCTAAGATCCTTTCTTTCCAAATGAACTTTGGTTCATGTAACAATAACCATGGCATGCCCAGAACTATGGAGTGTTTGGCCACTGGCGCCAAAATAAAACTAATTTTCTCCCAATGGTCGGCGCAACGGAGGAGAACCGGTTGTGTTTTGAACTGGGCCGGTCCTTCGTTCCCGAGAGGGCTGCCGTCCATTTGGGTGAATGGTATGGGCTTAGCCAGGGGAATTTGGTCCAGACCTAGCTCCTCTGCCACCTGGGGCCGCATTAAGCAATGGGAGCAGCCAGAATCCACAAGGGCCGAGGCTATAATGCGAGTATGCTTAGCGGGGTTGGCCAGAAACGCTTGGACAGTAATGGGAGCGCTGCCTTCACTCACCGCGTCAGGAGTCGGACCCATGTCCATGGGGGCTGAAGACAGGCAAACAGCTGCTTCCCCCTCCTCCGGGTCGCCTTCGATGACCGCTTTAGATGAGCCCGTTGGGGGCGGCCCCGATTTGCGTGGTGGCTTGGCAGATGGGGTGCGCGTGGCTGGAGCGGTTGGTTTTTGTTTCTTGGGACAGTTGGCGGCTAGATGACCTGGTCCTCCGCAGTAAAGACACAATCCCAGTCGGCGACGGCGCTCAGAGGTGGTCTCGGTAGGGGCGGCTGGGCTTGGCTTGGTGGGCGCAGTGGCAGGTTTTGGGCGTGGGCGGCCTCCGGCACGAGCGTATTCCAAGCGAGACGCCACCTGGGATCCCAACTGGATCCAATCAGCAATAGTGCGAGGAACCCGAATTAAAAACACCGTTTCACGCAGCTTGCCGTCAACAGCATCCGAGAAGTATTCGCATTTCATGCGTTCAGGCCACTCAGGAGGGAGTCGAGCAGCCGCCGCACGAAATTCACGGGCAAATTCTGCAAACGAGCGGTTGCCCTGCTGGATAGTTTTGATGGTGCGGATAGCTTCATTTTCGGCGCCCGGATCTTGGAAGCGCGCTCTTAAGGCTTGGAGGAATGCGGGCACCGTGCGAGAGTCTTCATCTTGCAAATCCAAAAGAGTCACAAACCAGTCGGCTGCTGCCCCATCCAGGACTGAGCCGATGTCCCGTATTTTTTCGCGCTCAGACCGGTATAAATCATCATAGTCCTCCATGTGGGCATCGAGTTGTAAGATGAAGTAGGGGAGTTTGGAAGCGGTCCCATCGAAACGGGCAGGTATCGGGGGCCTGTAGTAACCCCTTTCCACGGCTCTTGGCGCCTGCAGGGGCGGCGGATGCGCAGGTTGAGCAGGTTGGGCGGGCAACGGTTGCACGGGGGGGGGCCGGAATCGGTGGCGGTATTAATGCCGTTGCCGCTGGCGTTCCGGTGGGAGCTGGTCCTTGGAAGGTGGCCGGGCCCAACAGCGTTGCCCCTCTGGCGCCGGCAGTATCAGTGACAGCGTAGACTCCAACTTGGGGCTTCCTGGTCTGCTGCTTCCTCAGTTCCCTCTCCAAGGCAGCCAGCTCTCTCTCCTTGCGGGTCAATGCATCCTGGTGCGCATGCAGAGCTGCTTTTTCTCGTTCCAATTTAGCCAATTCGTCCCGTTTAATAGCTGCAGTAAGCTCACTTTGCGTGCGCAAGGCCTGAACGCTTTCGCGTTGCCGCTGTAAATCCAGTTTGGAGTGTTCCAGGACCTTATCATGGACTGACAGATTCTGCGCATATTGTCGTTGGAGCGCATCTTTGGCACGGTCCAACTCGAGTTGGACTTCTTTGCATTGCTGTTCCCGGTCCCTCTGCAGGTTTTCGCGCTCTTGCTGCAGCTGTGCCCGTTCCTCCTCCCATAGCTGGCGTTCACGGGTCCATGCTTCTTGGGCATCTCGCAGTCGGCCCACTTCCTCATCCCAGTTCTCTTTCGATGGGAGAGGGAACAGATCCGGCTGGGAGTGCAGGCTTTCTTCGGACTCTTCGTCGTCTGGAAGCGAGACATCGGAGACACCGTAGCCACCGGTGGCTCCCTGGGGCACCTCAGGTGCAGCCGCTGACCCGGGATCAGGGGGGTCCGATCGGAAGACGGTACGGATACCCCTCCCAATCCCAGGTTTAGTCCCAGTGTCCTTCGGACGGGCCCCAGTGCTGTGCCACGGTGGTTCTTTGGGAGCATCACCAAAATACGAGTCCAGGAATCGTTCAATGGACTCCTGGGTTGCCGCATGAAAGGTGGTCAGGCCCGTCTCCTCCATGACAGGTTGCATCTGAGGTTTGTAATCCATACGAAAACGGGTAGAGATCCGATCCACAGGCGCTCGATCCATAGACAGCGCCCCAAACGACTCATGTAAATCCCCATGGTCGTCGTCACGTCCCTCGTTCCAACGGAGTAAAGGAAGACTCGTGCTGATACGAGGACAGGAAAGAGTCACCAGCGAGACCCGTTCTCCCGCCGGTTCCTCCAGATCCAGAAGGGAAAGGTTGGAGCCCTCTTTGGGGGCTACCGCACCTTCCCCAGAAACATTCAACCTCTCCATGCCGAGACACCAGAGGTCCACTGCACTAGGGATATAGATGAATTAGGATTCCTGCCACAATGTAAGGAATTCCATAGAAGCAGAAATAAAAGGCTCTTTGGTGAAAAAGACCGTTTATTCAGACATCTTAGAAAGCTCAAGTACACGCAGTGGCAGGAATGACACTTCCCGCCAGAAGCACAGGTTATAACTCTATCCATCCCATCCCCCTCCCGGCTTCCCATGGGAACGGAGACCTCATCTCCCGCGCAGAGATAAAGTCTCCGCCGATGAAGCTGGCCCATCGCCCGGGCTGTGGAATGTGCTCAAGGTTAGGCGGCTGCCCTTCCCATCAACACCATTGAAACCTTTACACTCTGCCTCCCTTAAAGAAGACCCCTCCCCCCCAGGTTTATGCGGAAAGGCGCGGTGGAAAGCAGAAATAAGGGTGGGGGCGTCAATATTTTCGGAATAAACCCATTGATTATACCCAGAGGAATATCCCACCCAAGAGACTAAATATTGCAAGCGTTTGCGATTAAAGCGAGAGTCCAGGATAGCGTCAATTTCGTAGTGCTTGTGACCATCAATAATAGTCGGTGGGGGCCTCTCCGGCGGGTCGTGCCAGGCATCGGAAGCGGGAGCCTCCTTGAGCAAGCTGGAATGGAAGACAGGATGAATGTTACTAAGAGAGTTAGGCAAATCTAAGCGGGCAGTGACATCATTAATCACTTTAGTAATCTGAAAAGGTCCCACGAATCTTTTGCCAAGTTTGGAAAATTTATGCACGTCTCTAAGATTTTTTGTAGATAAATACACCCAAGAGCCCACACGCAGAGGGAAATCCGAGCGGTGTTTATCCGCTTGCAGCTTTTGGGAGTCCTTAGCTTGTTGTAAGGCGGTCTGGACCGTTTTCCATCCCTCGGCTAGGGATGAAATCCATTGTTGAAACTCTGGAGGGTCCAAAGCTGCCGCGGGTAGTTGTGGCAACGGCGGGAAGGAGCGACCAGACACAATTTCAAAGGGGGTTTTCTTTGTACTGCTATGAACCGCATTGTTATAGGCGTACTCCGCAAACGGAATAAGCTCGCACCAATTGTCTTGGTGGTAGTTGGTGTAACAACGTAAATACTGCTCTAGGGTTCTGTTCGTTCTCTCCGTCTCGCCGTCACTTTGAACGTGGTAGGGGGCGGCGACGGCCGGGGCGGCCCCCAACAACCCCAAAAACGCCTTCCAGAACTTTGAAATGAATTGGGGGCCGCGGTCGGAGACCACCTTAACGGGGGCGGAATGGAGACGGTAAACATGTTGAATGAACAGTCGTGCCAACTTAGGAGCGGAGGGGATGGAAGCACATGGAATAAAATGGGCTTGTTTAGAAAATAAGTCCACCACCACCCACAAAACCGTGTTGCCATGACTTTCGGGCAAATCCGTAATAAAATCCATGGAGATGACTTCCCAAGGGCGGGAGGCCACCGGGAGAGGTTTCAACAGTCCATGGGGCTTTCCCGGGATGGTTTTGGCTTCAGCACAAACCGAGCAGCCCTTAATGTATGCCTCAATGTCCTTGCGCATTGCGCGCCACCAGAACTGTCGGCGGGCCAAATGCAGAGTTTTCAGAAAGCCAAAATGTCCAGCCGAGCGGGCATCGTGGCAAGCTTCAAGAACCTGCTTGCGGAGGGGGGGAGGCACGTACCAACATTCCCCCCTCCGCCAAACTCCATTCTCCAAACGCAATTGGGAGTCACCTTCTTCCGCTGGAGGCTCGTGCAGCCCCGCCTCCTCGAGTTCCCGCAGGAAAGGAGAGACGAGACTAGGAATGGGGGGTGAAGGAGGAGTGGACGTTTGAGATCGGGTGACAGCCAGCCCCAACTGGGAGGGGGAGAGAACAGTGCGTGGAATGTCTCGTAAGGCAGGTCCACCCCCCTCCCCGGGTAGGCGCGAGAGCGCGTCAGCCAGTTTATTGGTTTTTCCGGGGAAAAAATGGACTGTAAAAGAGAAACGAGAAAAGAAATCGGCCCAACGAAGTTGTTTTGCGGACATCTTGAGGGGGGTGGAAAGAGCTGCCAGGTTTTTGTGATCCGACCAAACCTGAAAGGGGTGTTTAGCCCCCTCCAGCCAGTGGCGCCAAGTGGAGAGTGCTACTTTAATGGCCGCAGTCTCTTTATCCCCTACGGTCCAGTTCAGTTCAGCACCAGAGAATTTCTTAGACAAATAAGCACACGGAACCAGCCTACCATCTTTATTTTTCTGCAACAGGGCTGCGCCAAGTGCTTTGTCCGAGGCATCCACGTGAACCACAAACGGGAGATCTGGGTCAGGGTGCTTCAGGATAGGTTCGGTGGTAAACGCAGACTTTAAGAGTTGAAAGGCTGTTTGACACTCCTCGGACCAGGAAAGGGGGGCCCCGGGCTTGGCGGACAGTGGATCTTTACCCTTAGTGCGTAAGAGGTCTGTGAGAGGGAGAGTCAGTTCAGCGAATTGGGGTATAAAGTCACGATAGAAATTAGCAAAACCAAGAAAAGATTGGAGCTCTTTGCGGTTGGTGGGGGCAGGCCATTGGAGGACTGCGTCAATCTTAGCAGGATCCATTTTCAAGCCCTCGGGCGAGATCCGGTAACCCAAATAGTCAATGGAGGTCTGGTGAAAACAGCATTTGGAGAGTTTGGCAAAGAGAGAATTGTCGAGCAAGCGTTTCAATACCTCTCGAACCAATGTTTCATGCTCTTCTATGGTTTGTGAGTAAATCAAAACGTCATCTAAGTATACCACAACTCCCTTGTACAATAAATCATGGAGAACTTCGTTGATAAGGGCCATAAAAGCCCCGGGGGCCCCACTTAACCCGAATGGCATTATCAAGTATTCAAACTGTCCAAACTTTGTGTTAAACGCAGTCAAGTGTTCATAGCCTTCAGCAATTCTGACCCTGTAGTAAGCTTCTCTTAAGTCCAATTTAGTAAAAATGCGCCCTTTGCCGAGTGCATCTAAAAGGTCCTTGATCAAAGGCAAAGGATATTTATTGGACAGAGAGACCGCATTGAGACCTCGATAATCTGTGCAAAGCCGTAAAGACCCATCTTTCTTTTTTACAAACAAAACGGGAGCAGCGTGTGTGTGTTTGGTAGCCCGCCGTATGAACCCGCGAGCGAGGTTCTTGTCCAAGAAGGCACGGAGTTCCTTCTCCTCATTGGGACTCATGCGGTAGATTCTACCTTTGGGCAGTTGCGCCCCTGGTTGTATAACGATTTTGCAGTCAGTGTCTCTGTGGGGTGGCAACTGATCGCATTCTTGCTCCTGAAAAACTCTGGCTAAATCATGATACGCAGGTGGGATGCCAATAGAATCGGGAGCAATCGCTGAAGAAGCCAGGGAGGGGGGTGTGTCAGGAGAAGTTGGGTTTTCCCCCCAATTCATGTGTTCACCGCAGGGAGGGTCAGTGAATTCTAAGATCCGTTCTTTCCAAATGAACTTTGGTTCATGTAACAATAACCATGGCATGCCCAAAACTATGGAGTGTTTGGCCACTGGCGCCAAAATAAAACTAATTTTCTCCCAATGGTCGGCGCAACGGAGGAGAACCGGCTGTGTTTTGAACTGGGCCGGTCCTTCGTTCCCGAGAGGGCTGCCGTCCATTTGGGTGAATGGTATGGGCTTAGCCAGGGGAATTTGGTCCAGACCTAGCTCCTCTGCCACCTGGGGCCGCATTAAACAGTGGGAGCAGCCAGAATCCACAAGGGCCGAGGCTATAATGCGAGTGTGTTTAGCGGGGTTGGCCAGAAACGCTTGGACAGTAATGGGAGCGCTGCCTTCACTCACCGCGTCAGGAGTCGGACCCATGTCCATGGGGGCTGAAGACAGGCAAACAGCTGCTTCCCCCTCCTCTGGGTCGCCTTCGATAACCGCTTTAGACGAGCCCGTCGGAGGCGGCCCCGATCTGCGTGGTGGCTTGGCAGATGGAGTGCGCGTAGCTGGAGCGGTTGGTTTTTGTTTCTTGGGACAGTTGGCGGCTAGATGACCTGGCCCTCCGCAGTAAAGACACAACCCCAGTCGGCGACGGCGTTCAGAGGTGGTTTCGGTAGGGGCGGCTGGGCTTGGCTTGGTGGGCACCGTGGCGGGTTTTGGGCGTGGGCGGCCTCCGGCACGAGCGTATTCCAAACGAGACGCCACCTGGGACCCCAACTGGATCCAATCTGCAATAGTATGAGGAACCCGAATTAAAAACACCGTTTCACGCAGCTTGCCGTCCACAGCATCCGAGAAGTATTCGCATTTCATGCGTTCAGGCCACTCAGGAGGAAGTCGAGCAGCCGCCGCACGAAATTCACGGGCAAATTCTGCAAACGGGCGGTTGCCTTGCTGGATAGTTTTGATGGTGCGGATAGCTTCATTCTCGGCGCCTGGATCTTGGAAGCGCGCTCTTAAGGCTTGGAGGAATGCGGGCACCGTGCGAGAGTCTTCGTCTTGCAAATCCAAAAGAGTCACGAACCAATCGGCTGCTGCCCCATCCAGGACTGAGCCGATGTCCCGTATTTTTTCGCGCTCAGACCGGTATAAATCATCATAGTCTTCCAAGTGGGCATTGAGTTGCAAAATGAAGTAGGGAAGTTTGGAAGCGGTCCTATCAAAACGGGCTGGTATCGGGGGCCGATAGTAGCCCCGTTCCACGGCTCTTGGCGCCTGCTGAGGCGGTGGTTGCGCGGGTTGAGCAGGTTGGGCAGGCAGCTGTTGTACGGGGGGGGGCGGAATCGGGGGCGCTGGCGTTTGGGTGGCAGGACCCAGGTACGTGGCCCCCCTGGCGCCGGCATGGTCAGTAACAGCATAAACTCCAACTTGGGGCTTCCTGATCTGCTGCCTCCTTAGCTCCCTCTCCAACGCAGCCAGCTCCCTTTCCTTGCGGGTCAATGCATCCTGGTGCGCATGCAGAGCAGCTTTTTCTCGTTCCAATTTAGCCAGTTCGTCCCGTTTAAGAGCTTCAGTGAGCTCGCTTTGCGTGCGCAGAGCCTGAACGCTTTCGCGTTGCCGTTGTAAATCCAGTCTGGAGTGTTCCAGGACTTTATCATGGACCGACAGATTCTGGGCATATTGTCGTTGGAGCGCATCTTTGGCACGGTCCAACTCGAGTTGGACTTCTTTGCGTTGCCGTTCCCGGTCCCTCTGCAGGTTTTCGCGCTCCTGCTGCAACTGTGCCCGTTCCTCCTCCCATAGCTGACGTTCACGGGTCCATGCTTCTTGGGCATCTCGCAGTCGCCCCACTTCTTCATCCCAGGTCTCCTTCGATGGGAGAGGGAACAGATCCGGTTGGGAGTGCAGGCTTTCTTCGGACTCTTCGTCATCTGGAAGCGAGACATCGGAGACACCGTAGCCACCGGTGGCTCCCCGGGGCACCTCAGGTGCGGTCGCTGGCCCGGGATCAGGGGGGTCCGATTGGAAGACGGTACGGATACCCCTCCCAATCCCAGGTTTAGTCCCAGTATCCTTCGGACGGGCCCCAGTGCTGTGCCACGGTGGTTCTTTGGGAGCATCACCAAAATACGAGTCCAGGAATCGTTCAATGGATTCCTGGGTTGCCGCATGAAAGGTGGTCAGGCCCGTCTCCTCCATGACAGGTTGCATCTGAGGTTTGTAATCCACACGAAAACGGGTAGAGATCCGATCCACAGGCGCTCGATCCATAGACAGCGCCCCAAACGGCTCATGGAAGTCCCCATGGTCGTCGTCACGTCCCTCGTTCCAACGGAGTAAAGGAAGACTCGTGCTGATACGAGGACGGGAAAGAGCCACCAGCGAGGCCCGTTCTCCTGCCGGTTCCTCCAGATCCAGAAGGGAAAGGTCGGAGCCCTCTTTGGGGGCTACCGCACCTTCCGCAGTAACATTCAACCTCTCCATGTCAAGACACCAGAGGTCCACTGCACTAGGAATATAGATGAATTAAGGATTCCTGCCACAATGTAAGGAATTCCATAGAAGCAGAAATAAAAGGCTTTTTGGATGTAAAAGTCCGTTTATTAAGACATCTTAGAAAGCTCACGTACACGTAGTGGCAGGAATGACACTTCCCGCCAGAAGCACAGGTTATAACACCATTCACCCCATCCCCCCTCCTGCTTCCCATGGGAACGGAGTCTTCATCTCCCGCGCAAAGATAACGTCTCCGCCGATGAAACTGGCCCATCGCCCGGGCTGTGGAATGCACTCAAGGTTACTTCACCATCAACACTATTGAATCCTTTACATAGGGTTGTTGTGATTAGGAAATTAGGAAAAGAGTTGGTGGGGAGAGAGCCATGTATGTTTTGCTGGGAGTGGGAGGTGTTTTGTGAGCTGGTGCAAAAAATCATTGTTTGTTCATGGTGGGGGAGGGTGGCCGCCCATTCACCAGGGGAGGGGGGGCGCCAAACTCAGGTTTTGTCCCCGGGCTCCAGTTTGCCTAGGAACGCCCCTGCTCTCAATTATTCCATTCCAATCATGAGACACATCCCAATAGTTTTCAGTGATTCCTATTATGTCATATTTGCTTTGCCGTGTTAAGAGTCCAACTTGTTTATTTCTCATGCTCTGTGCATTAGTGTAGAGACATCTAAAGCCATAGTTCATTCCCCTGGCTGCATTCCCTAGCAAGTGGTTTATTAGAGTATAATGACAGTATTCATCCTGTACTGGATGGGGGTGCCCTTCTTAAAGATCCAGTTTACGGTTCCGATATGATTTTAGATTCACTGGTAGGAATGGATGCACATGCAATACTGGTAGCACCTTTCACCAGCTGTGGTTGATTCATCAGCTGCATTCTCTTCTGGAAAGAGATGATCTGTCTGTGATTATCTATGCCCAGCAACATCCTGCCTTGATTGCTGCAATGGGTACTGCAAAGTGGAACTGCCTCTGAAAAGTGTTCAAAATGTTTCAGAAAACAGCAACCAGAGTAACTGGTTTTCATCAGTACTTAAAGTGCTGCACTTGTTTAAAAAGTCACCAGTGCTTAAAAGTTATCTCAGTGCTTCACTGGCTTTCAGTTTATTTCCAGGTACAGTTCCAAACACTGCTTTTTGCAGTGACTCATATAAATCTGCCAAAAATCAGACTTCCAAGTGAGGCCTTTTTCAGGTGCCATCAAAGGTAGATTTTCCCAGAGACACGGCTTTTTCTGTGGTGGCACTTGCCTGAATATATTCCACCAGCACATTTTCACGGCATCAACGTTCTATTTGGGCTTCGGTAAAAGCCCATTTTGTTTGCCCCTTAATATTTCAACTGTCTGTTGTTGGTATTTTATGCTGCTGCTTTTATATTGCTAAACCCTTTTAAAGCATTTTGTAGTACATTTTATAGTTTCTATAAAGTGGAGTGGTGAGCTGCCTTGAATGATATTATACAAGAAAGGCAGGATACGTTTTAACAATAAATACATAATATGTTTAACAGGTTTACATCTTCAAAAACATTTTCCTGTGGCTTTCTTGATACAGATTGAATCACATCTGTCATGTAGAGTAACTTGTATTTTTTTTCTCAAATAAAAATCTGATGTTTGTGTTTGGATGATTGTTCCATCTGTATGAAGAAGTGAACAGTGGAACAAAATTCCAGAGAGTTATGGTGGATTCCCTATCATAGAATCATAGAGCTGGAAGAGACCCTCAAGGGCCAGCAAGTCCAGCCCCCTGCAATGTAGGAACACCCAATCAAAGCACACAATCATCATCTGCCAGTTTTAAAATAATTATAGAAATATCTATCAAAAAGCTTGGATGTATAACTGACACAGTTGTGACAAAGGACATCCATAAGGTGAGAGACAGTGTGGTGTAG
>NW_025950709.1:0-13214 GCF_021028975.2 Sphaerodactylus townsendi
GGGGGGGGATGGGATGAATAGAGTTATAACCTGTGCTTCTGGCGGGAAGTGTCATTCCTGCCACTGCGTGTACTTGAGCTTTCTAAGATGTCTGAATAAAACGGTCTTTTATCACCAAAGAGCCTTTTATTTCTGCTTCTATGGAATTCCTTACATTGTGGCAGGAATCCTAATGCACCTATCTTCCTAGTGTAGTGGACCTCTAGTGTCTCGACATGGAGAGGTTGAATGTTACTGCGGAAGGTGCGGTAGCCCCCAAAGAGGGCTCCGACCTTTCCCTTCTGGATTTGGAGGAACCGGCAGGAGAACGGGCCTCGCTGGTGGCTCTTTCCCGTCCTCGTATCAGCACGAGTCTTCCTTTACTCCGTTGGAACGAGGGACGTGACGACGACCATGGGGACTTACATGAGTCGTTTGGGGCGCTGTCTATGGATCGAGCGCCTGTGGATCGGATCTCTACCCGTTTTCGTGTGGATTACAAACCTCAGATGCAACCTGTCATGGAGGAGACGGGCCTGACCACCTTTCATGCGGCAACCCAGGAATCCATTGAACGATTCCTGGACTCGTATTTTGGTGATGCTCCCAAAGAACCACCGTGGCACAGCACTGGGGCCCGTCCGAAGGACACTGGGACTAAACCTGGGATTGGGAGGGGTATCCGTACCGTCGTCCAATCGGACCCCCCTGATCCCGGGCCAGCGACCGCACCTGAGGTGCCCAGGGGAGCCACCGGTGGCTACGGTATCTCCGATGCCTCGCTTCCAGACGACGAAGAGTCCGAAGAAAGCCTGCATTCCCAGCCGGATCTGTTCCCTCTTCCATCGAGAGAGGACTGGGATGAGGAAGTGGGGCGATTGCGAGATGCCCAAGCGGCATGGAACCGTGAACGCCAGCTATGGGAGGAGGAGCGGGCACAGTTGCAGCAAGAGCGCGAAAACCTGCAGAGGGACCGGGAACAGCAACGCAAAGAAGTCCAGCTCGAGTTGGACCGTGCCAAAGATGCGCTCCAACGACAATATGCCCAGAATCTGTCAGTCCACGATAAAGTCCTGGAACACTCCAGACTGGATTTACAACGGCAACGCGAAAGCGTTCAGGCCCTGCGCACGCAAAGTGAGCTCACCGAAGCTCTTAAACGGGACGAACTGGCTAAATTGGAACGAGAAAAAGCTGCTCTGCATGCGCACCAGGATGCATTGACCCGCAAGGAGAGGGAGCTAAGGAGGCAGCAGACCAGGAAGCCCCAAGTTGGAGTCTATGCTGTTACTGATCATGCCGGCGCCAGGGGGGCCACGTACCTGGGTGCTGCCACCCAAACGCCAGCGGCACCGCCAGCGCCCCCGATTCCGGCCCCCCCCGTGCAACAGCTGCCTGCCCAACCTGCTCAACCCGTGCAACCGCCGCCCCAGCAGGCGCCAAGAGCCGTGGAACGAGGATACTTCAGGCCCCCGATACCGGCCCGTTTCGATGGAACCGCTTCCAAACTTCCCTACTTCATTTTGCAACTCAATGCCCACTTGGAAGACTATGATGATTTATACCGGTCTGAGCGCGAAAAAATACGGGACATCGGCTCAGTCCTGGATGGGGCAGCAGCCGACTGGTTCGTGACTCTTTTGGATTTGCAAGATGAAGACTCTCGCACGGTGCCAGCATTCCTCCAAGCCTTAAGAGCGCGCTTCCAAGATCCAGGCGCCGAGAATGAAGCTATCCGCACCATCAAAACCATCCAGCAAGGCAACCGCCCGTTTGCAGAATTTGCCCGTGAATTTCGTGCGGCGGCTGCTCGACTCCCTCCTGAGTGGCCTGAACGCATGAAATGCGAATACTTCTCGGATGCTGTGGACGGCAAGCTGCGTGAAACGGTGTTTTTAATTCGGGTTCCTCGTACTATCGCAGATTGGATCCAGTTGGGGTCCCAGGTGGCGTCTCGTTTGGAATACGCTCGTACCGGAGGCCGCCCACGCCCAAAACCCACCACTGCGCCCACCAAGCCTAGCCCAGCCGCCCCTACCGAAACCACCTCTGAACGCCGTCGCCGACTGGGATTGTGTCTTTACTGCGGAGGGCCAGGTCACCTAGCCGCCAACTGTCCCAAGAAACAAAAACCAACCGCTCCAGCTACGCGCACTCCGTCTGCCAAGCCACCACGTAGATCGGGGCCGCCCCCGACGGGCTCGTCTAAAGCGGTCTTCGAAGGCGACCCAGAGGAGGGGGAAGCAGCTGTTTGCCTTTCTTCAGCCCCCATGGACATGGGCCCGACTCCTGACGCGGTGAGTGAAGGCAGCGCTCCCATTACTGTCCAAGCGTTTCTGGCCAACCCCGCTAAACACACTCGCATTATAGCCTCGGCCCTTGTGGATTCTGGCTGCTCCCACTGCTTAATGCGGCCCCAAGTGGCAGAGGAGCTAGGTCTGGACCAAATTCCCCTGGCTAAGCCCATACCATTCACCCAAATGGATGGCAGCCCCCTCGGGAACGAAGGACCGGCCCAGTACAAAACACAGCCGGTTCTCCTCCGTTGCGCCGACCATTGGGAGAAAATTAGCTTTATTTTGGCGCCAGTGGCCAAACACTCCATAGTGTTGGGCATGCCATGGTTATTGTTGCATGAACCAAAGTTCATTTGGAAAGAACGGATCTTAGAATTCACTGACCCTCCCTGCGGTGAACACATGAACTGGGGGGAAAACCCAACTTCTCCTGACACACTCCCCTCCCTGGCTTCTTCAGCGATTGCTCCCGATTCTATTGGCATCCCACCTGCATATCATGATCTAGCCAGAGTTTTTCAGGAGCAAGAATGCGATCAGTTGCCACCCCACAGAGACACTGACTGCAAAATCGTTATACAACCAGGGGCGCAACTGCCCAAAGGTAGAATCTACCGCATGAGTCCCAATGAGGAGAAGGAACTTCGTGCCTTCTTGGACAAGAACCTCGCTCGCGGGTTCATACGGCGGGCTACCAAACACACACACGCTGCTCCCGTTTTGTTTGTAAAAAAGAAAGATGGGTCTTTACGGCTTTGCACAGATTATCGAGGTCTCAATGCGGTCTCCCTGTCCAATAAATATCCTTTGCCTTTGATCAAGGACCTTTTAGATGCACTCGGCAAAGGGCGCATTTTTACTAAATTGGACTTGAGAGAAGCTTACTACAGGGTCAGAATTGCTGAAGGCTATGAACACTTGACTGCGTTTAACACAAAGTTTGGACAGTTTGAATACTTGATAATGCCATTCGGGTTAAGTGGGGCCCCCGGGGCTTTTATGGCCCTTATCAACGAAGTTCTCCATGATTTATTGTACAAGGGAGTTGTGGTATACTTAGATGACGTTTTAATTTATTCACAAACCATGGAAGAGCATGAAGCATTGGTTCGGGAAGTATTAAAACGCTTGCTCAACAACTCTCTCTTTGCCAAACTCTCCAAATGCTGTTTTCACCAAACCTCCATTGACTATTTGGGTTACCGGATCTCGCCCGAGGGCTTGAAAATGGATCCTGCTAAAGTTGACGCAGTCCTCCAATGGCCTGCCCCCACCAACCGCAAAGAACTCCAATCTTTTCTTGGTTTTGCTAATTTCTATCGTGACTTTATACCCCAATTCGCTGAACTGACTCTCCCTCTCACAGACCTCTTACGCACTAAAGGTAAAGATCCAATGTCCGCCAAGCCCGGGGCCCCCCTTTCCTGGTCTGAAGAGTGTCAAACAGCCTTTCAACTCTTAAAGTCTGCTTTTACCACCGAACCTATCCTAAAGCACCCTGACCCAGATCTCCCGTTTGTGGTTCACGTGGATGCCTCGGACAAAGCACTTGGGGCAGCCCTGTTGCAGAAAAATAAAGATGGTAGGCTGGTTCCGTGTGCTTATTTGTCTAAGAAATTCTCTGGTGCTGAATTGAACTGGACTGTAGGGGATAAAGAGACTGCAGCCATCAAAGTAGCACTCTCCACTTGGCGCCACTGGCTGGAGGGGGCTAAACACCCCTTTCAGGTTTGGTCGGATCACAAAAACCTGGCAGCTCTTTCCACCCCCCTCAAGATGTCCGCAAAACAACTCTGTTGGGCCGATTTCTTCTCTCGTTTCTCTTTCACAGTCCATTTTTTCCCCGGGAAAACCAATAAACTGGCTGATGCGCTCTCGCGCCTGCCCGGGGAGGGGGGTGGAACTGCCTTACGAGACATTCCACGCACTGTCCTCTCCCCCTCCCAGTTGGGGCTGGCTGTCACCCGATCTCAGACGTCCACGCCTCCTCCAGCGCCCATTCCTAGTCTCGTCTCTCCTTTCCTGCGGGAACTCGAGGAGGCGGGGCTGCACGAGCCTCCAGCGGAGGAAAGTGACTCCCAATTGCGTTTGGAGAATGGAGTTTGGCGGAGGGGGGAATGTTGGTACGTGCCTCCCCCCCTCCGCAAGCAGGTTCTTGAAGCCTGCCATGATGCCCGCTCGGCTGGACATTTTGGCTTTCTGAAAACTTTACATTTAGCCCGCCGTCAGTTCTGGTGGCGCGCAATGCGCAAGGACATTGAGGCGTATATTAAAGGTTGCTCGGTTTGCGCAGAAGCCAAAACCATTCCAGGAAAGCCCCATGGGCTGTTGAAACCTCTCCCGGTGACCTCCCGCCCTTGGGAAGTCATCTCCATGGATTTTATTACAGATTTACCCGACAGTCATGGCAACACGGTTTTGTGGGTGGTAGTAGACTTATTTTCCAAACAAGCCCATTTTATTCCGTGTGCTTCCATCCCCTCCGCTCCTAAGTTGGCACGGCTGTTCATTCAACATGTATACCGTCTACATTCCGCCCCCGTTAAGGTGGTCTCCGACTGCGGCCCCCAATTCATTTCAAAGTTCTGGAAGGCATTTTTGGGGTTGTTGGGGGCCGCCCCGGCGGTCGCCGCCCCCTACCACGTTCAAAGTGACGGTGAGACGGAGAGAACGAACAGAACCCTAGAGCAGTATTTACGTTGTTACACCAACTACCACCAGGACAATTGGTGCGAGCTCATTCCGTTTGCGGAATACGCCTATAACAATGCGGTTCATAGCAGTACAAAGTAAAACCCCCTTTGAAATTGTGTCTGGTCGCTCCTTCCCGCCGTTGCCACAACTACCCACGACAGCTTTGGATCCTCCAGAGTTTCATCAATGGATTTCATCCCTAGCCGAGGGGTGGAAATCGGTCCAGACCGCCTTACAACAAGCTAAGGATTCCCAAAAGCTGCAAGCGGATAAACACCGCTCGGATTTCCCTCTGCGTGTGGGCGCTTGGGTGTATTTGTCTACTAAAAATCTCAGAGACGTGCATAAATTTTCCAAACTTGGCAAAAGATTCGTGGGACCTTTTCAGATTACTAAAGTGATTAATGATGTCACTGCCCGATTGGATTTGCCTAACTCTCTTAGTAACATTCATCCTGTCTTCCATTCCAGCTTGCTCAAGGAGGCTCCCGCTTCCGATGCCTGGCACGACCCGCCGGAGAGGCCCCCACCGACTATTATTGATGGCCACAAGCACTACGAAATTGACGCCATCCTGGACTCTCGCTTTAATCGCAAACGCTTGCAATATTTAGTCTCTTGGGTGGGATATTCCTCTGGGTATAATCAATGGGTTTATTCCGAAAATATTGAGGCCCCCACCCTTATTTCTGCTTTTCACCGCGCCTTTCCGCATAAGCCTGGGGGGGAGGGGTCTTCTTTAAGGGAGGCAGAGTGTAAGGGTTTCAATGGTGTTGATGATAAAGTAACCTTGAGTGCGTTCCACAGCCCGGGCGATGGGCCAGCTTCATCGGCGGAGACCTTATCTCTGCGCGGGAGATGAGGCTCCGTTCCCATGGGAAGCAGGAGGGGGGGATGGGATGAATAGAGTTATAACCTGTGCTTCTGGCGGGAAGTGTCATTCCTGCCACTGCGTGTACTTGAGCTTTCTAAGATGTCTGAATAAAACGGTCTTTTATCACCAAAGAGCCTTTTATTTCTGCTTCTATGGAATTCCTTACAGTAATACTCCAAATGTGTTTAATGCAAGTTTCCTCTCAGGTCAAACTTGTTCTACTCATCATGGACAAATACTAGGTAGAGTCTTCATCAGATGCTATTAATCTTCAATAAGTTAACAGCATTTGCTCAGGATTGCAAAACACCAATTTGGCTGAAATAGTAAGTGCCAGTAAAACACCAAATGTGTTGAATGCAAGTTTCCTCACGAGTCAAACTTGTCCTACTCATCATGGACAAACACTAGGTGGTGTCTTGAGCTGATCCCATTAACCTATGATAAGTTAACAGCATTTGTTAAGCCTTGCAAAACACGAATTTGGCTCAAATACTAAGTAGGTGTAAAAGCGGCTAAAAGCCACAGTGTTGAGATGCAAGAGTTTCCCTCCACTTGAGGGTCAAGAGCTGCTCCCTGAGGTCGTAAAGCTGGGAAAAGAAACACTAGGTGGCGTCTTGGAGCAGATCCCAATCCAACCTATAATAGGTTAACCGCGTTTGCTCCAGGATTGCAAAAGGAAACCTGCCAATATGAGATGAAAGTAGGGTGCCAGTAAAACACCAAATATGTTAAATGCAAGTTTCCTCACAAGTCAAACTTATCCTACTCATCATGGACAAACACGAAGTAGAGTATTGAGCAGATCCCATTAACCTATGACAAGTAAACAGCATTTGGTCAGGATTGCAAAACACGATTTTGGCTGAAATACTAAGTTCGTGTAAAACCCCAAATGTGTTGAATGCAAGTTTCCACATGGGTCAAACTTGTCCTACTCATCATGGACAAAAACTAGGTGGCGTCTTGAGTAGATCCTATAAGCGTGTAAGTAGAGATTTAACAGCATTTGCACATGAGTGCAAAACACGACTTTGGCTGAAATAGTAAGTGCCAGTAAAACCCCCAGTGTGTTGAATGCAAGTTTACTCACGGGTCACACTTGTCCTACTCATCATGGACAAACACTAGGTAGAGTTTTGATCAGATCCTATTAATCTTTGATAAGTTAACAGCATTTGCTCACGATTGCAAAACACCAATTTGGCTACAATAGTAAGTAGGTGTCATTGTAAGGGTTTCAATGGTGTTGATGACAAAGTAACCTTGAGTGCGTTCCACAGCCCGGGCGATGGGCCAGCTTCATCGGCGGAGACCTTATCTCTGCGCGGGAGATGAGGCTCCGTTCCCATGGGAAGCAGGAGGGGGGGG
This sequence comes from Sphaerodactylus townsendi, assembly GCF_021028975.2. Classification (NCBI taxonomy): domain Eukaryota; kingdom Metazoa; phylum Chordata; class Lepidosauria; order Squamata; family Sphaerodactylidae; genus Sphaerodactylus; species Sphaerodactylus townsendi. The sequence continues at coordinate 7,216 of NW_025950709.1, forward strand.
ATGGGATGAGTAGAGTTATAACCTGTGCTTCTGGCGGGAAGTGTCATTCCTGCCACTGCGTGTACTTGAGCTTTCTAAGATGTCTGAATAAAACGGTCTTTTATCACCAAAGAGCCTTTTATTTCTGCTTCTATGGAATTCCCTTACATTGTGGCGGGAATCCTATTGCACCTATCTTCCCTAGTGGAAGAGTGGACCTCCCAGTGTCTCGACATGGAGAGGTTGAATGTTACTCTGTGGAAGGTTTGGTAGCCCCCAAAGAGGGCTCCGACCTTTCCCTTCTGGATTTGGAGGAACCCGGCCTTGGAGAGCGAGGGCCTAGCTGGTGGCTCTTTCCCGTCCTCATTATCAGCACGAGTCTTCCCTTTACTCCGTTGGAGCGAGGGACGTGGCAGCGACCATGAGGACCCCTTGGATGAGTGTTCGTTTGGGGCATGTCTATGGATCGAGCAGCCTGTGGTCCGGATCTCTACCCACTCGTGTGGATTACAAACCTCAGATGCAACCTGTCATGGAGGAGACAGGCCTGACACACCATCATGCGGCAACCTTGGGAATCCATTGAGCGATTTCTGGACTCGCATTATTTAGTGATGCTCCCAAAGAACCACCGTGGCACTGCTTACTGGGGCCCGTCCGAAGGACACTGGGACTAAACCTGGGATTGGGAGGGGTATCCATTTGATGCGTCCAATCGGACCCCCCTGATCCCAGGCCAGCGGCCGCGCCTGAGGTGCCCAGGGGAGCCACCCGGTGGCTACAGTGTCTCCCGATGTCTGGCTTCCAGGCGGCAGAAGAGTCCGAAGAAAGCCTGCATTCCCAGCCGGATCTGTTTCCCTCTCCCATGCAGAGAGGACTGGGATGAGGAAATTAGGCGATTGCGAGATGCCCAATGACATGGAACCCGTGAGCGCCAGCTATGGGACTAGGAGCTGAGGCACGGATTGCAGCAAGAGCGCGAAAACCTACTGAGGGACCCGGGAACAGCAAGCGCCAAAGAAGTCCAGCTTTCGGGGTTGGACCCGTGCCAAAGATGCGCTCCAGCGACAGCTATGCCCAGAATCACCAGTCAGTTACGATAAAGTCCTGGAGCACGCCAGACTGGATTTACAACTTGACCTTGAAAGCGTTCAGGCCCTGCGCACATAAAGTGGAAGCTCACCGAAGCTCTTAAGCGGGACGAACTATTAAGTGGAGCGAGAAAAAGCTGCTCTGCATGCGCACCCGGGATGCATTGACCCGCGGGAGAGGGAGCTAAGGAGGCAGCAGACCAGTGGGCCCCAAGTTGCGGTGTATGCTGTTACTGATCGTACCCGGTAGCCAGGGGGGCCGCGTACCTGGGTGCTGCACCCCAAGCATCAGCGGTACCGCCAAGCGCCCCCGATTCCGGCCCCCCCCGTTGCAGCAGCTGCCTGCCCAACCTGCTCAACCCGTGCAACCCCGCCGCCCCAGCAGAGGCGCCAAGAGGCGATGGGCGAGGATACTTCCAGGCCCCCGATGCCGGCCCGTTTCGATGGGACCGCTTCCAAACTTCCCTACTTCATTTTGCAACTCAATGCCCACTTGGAAGACTATGGTGGTTACCCGGTCTGGCCTTGAAAAATCACGGGACATCGGCTCAGTCCTGGATGGGGCAGCAGCCCGACAGTTACACCGTGACTCTTTTGGATTTGCAAGATGAAAGGGCACAAACGCGGTGCCAGCATTCCTCCAGAGCCTTAAGAGCGCGCTTCCAAGATCCAGGCGCCGAGGTAGAGCTATCCGCACCATCAAAACCATCCAGCAAGGCAACCGCCCGTTTGCCAGAATTTGCCCGTGAATTTCGATGCGGCGGCTGCTTTCGACTCCCTCAAGAGTAGCCTGGAGCGCGCCAAATGCGAGAATACTTCACCGGATGCTGTGGGCGGCAAGCTACTGCGATGAAGCGGTGTTTTTTAATTAGGGTTCCCTCGTACTATACGCAGATTGGATCCAGTTGGGGTCCCCAGGTAGGCGTCTCGTTTGGAATACTTGGCTGCGTGCCGGAGGCCGCCCACGCCCAAAACCCACCACTGCAAGCCCTGGAAGCCTAGCCCAGCCGCCCCTACCGAAACCACCTCTGAACGCCGTCGCCGACTGGGATTGTGTGCTGCTCACGGAGGGAGCCAGGTCACCTAGCCGTAGCTGTCCCAAGAAGCAAAAACCAACCGCTCCAGCTACTGGCGCACTCCGTCTGCCAAGCCACCGCGTAGATCGGGGCCGCCCCCGGCGGGCTTCGTCTAAAGCTGATGTGGGAGGCGGCCCAGAGGAGGGGGAAGCAGCTGTTTGCCTTTCTTCAGCCCCCATGGACATGGGCCCGACTCCTGACGCGGTGAGTGAAGGCAGCGCTCCCATTACTGTCCAAGCGTTTCTGGCCAGCCCAGCTAAACACACTGCGCGTTATAGCCTACCGGCCCTTGTGGATTCTGGCTGCTCCCACTGCTTATCACGGCCCCAAGTGGCAGAGGAGCTGGGTCTGGACCAAATTCCCCTGGCTAAGCCCATACCATTTCACCCAAATGGTTGGCAGCCCCCTGGGGAGCGAAGGACCGGCCCGGTACGCAAAACACAGCCGGTTCTCCTCCGTTGCGCCGACCATTGGGAGAAAATTGGCTTTATTTTGGCGCCAGTGGCTAGACACTCCATGAGTGTTGGGCATTGCCATGAAAATATATTCCCATGAACTCCGGGATTCATTTGGAAAAACCGGATCACCGAGTCCACTGACCCTCCAATTGAATTTCCCCACATGAACTAGAGGGGAAAACCCAACTTCTCCTGACACACTCCCCTCCCTAGCTTCTTCATGATTACTCCCGATTCTATTGGCATCCCACCTACATATCATGATCTAGTAGAGTTTTTCAGGAACAGGAATCACGATCAGTTACCACCCCACAGAGACACTGACTGCAAAATCGTTAACACAACCAAGGCATAACTGCCCAAAGATTACAGGAATCTACAGCATGAGTCCCAATGAGGAGAAGGAACTTCGTGCCTTCTTGGACAAAATTCTCGCTCGCGGGTTCATCTGACGAGCTACCAAACACACACTGCGCTGCTCCCGTTTTGTTTTGTAAAAAGAAAAGATGGGTCTTCTGACTTTGCACAGATTATGTCGAGGTCTCAATGCGGTCTCCCATCCAATAAATATCCTTTGCCGCTTTGATCCGGGACCTTTTAGATGCACTAAACCAAAGAGAGCGGCACTAAATTGGACTTGAGAGAAGCTTACTACAGAGTCAAAATTGCTGAAGGCTATGAACACTTGACTGCGTTTAACACAAAGTTTGGACAGTTTGAATGCCCGGTAGTACCATTCGGGTTAAGTGGGACCCCAGAATTTTTTTTTTTTTTTTTTTTAAAGCCCACTTATCAACGAAGTTCTCCATGATTTATTGTACAAGGGGAGTTGTGGTATACTTAGATGGCGTTTTAATTTATTCACAAACCATGGAAGAGCATGAGGCATTGGTTCGGGAAGTATTAAAGCGGCTTGCTCAACAACTCTCTCTTTGCCAAACTCTCCAAATGCTGTTTTCACCAAACCTCCATTGACTATTTGGGTTACCGGATCTGCGCCCGAGGGCTTGAAAATGGATCCTGCTAAAGTTGGCGCCCAGTCCTCCAATATACCCCACCAACCGCAAAAGAACTCCGTCTTTTCTTGGTTTTGCTAATTTCTGCTCGTGACTTTATACCTGAATTAAGCTGGTGGCTCGCCACTCACGGACTGCCTCTTAAGCACTAAAGGTAAAGATCCAATGTCCATGAAGCCCGAGTTTACTTTCCTGGTCTGAAGAGTGTCAAACAGCCGCTCAGCGCTCTTAAAGTCTGCTTTTACCACCGAACCTATCCTAAAGCACCCTGGCCCAGATCTCCCGTTTGTGGTTCCGCGTGGATGCCTGGGACAAAGCACTTAGGGCAGCCCTGTTGCAGAAAAAAATAAAGATGGTAGACTGGTTCCCGTGTGCTTATTTGTCTAAGAAATTCTCTGGTGCTGAATTGAACTGGACTGTAGGGGATAAAGAGACTGCAGCCATCAAAGTAGCGCTGCACTCTCCACTTGGCCGCACTGGCTGGAGGGGGCTGCGCGCCTTTCCAGGTTTGGTCGGATCACAAAAACCTGGCAGCTCTTTCCACCCCCCTCAAGATGTCCATGAAAACAGCTCTGTTGGGCCGATTTCTTCTCTCGTTTCTCTTTCACAGTCCATTTTTTCCCCGGGAGAAACCAATAAACTGGCTGATGCGGCTCTAGCGCCTGCCCGGGGAGGAGGGTGGAACTGCCTTACGAGACATTCCGCGCACTGTCCTCTCCCCCTCCCAGTTCCCAGGGCTGGCTGTCACCCGATCTCAGGCGTCCACTTGCTCCTCCAGCGCCCATTCCTAGTCACCGTCTCTCCTTTCCTCTGCGGGGCTTCGAGGAGGCGGGGCTGCACGAACCTCAATGAGGAGGTACGACTCCCAATTCGCGTTTGGAGAATGGAGTTTGGCGGAGGGGGGAATGTTGGTACGTGCATTACCTCCCCTCAGCAAGCAGGTTCTTGAAACCTGCCATGATACCCTTCGGCTGGACATTTTGGCTTTCTAGAAACTTTACATTTAGCCCGCTGATGTTCTGGTGGCTGGCAATGCGCTGGAGACATTGAGGCGTATATTAAAGGTTGCTTCGGTTTAGCAGAAGCCAAAAAACCATTCCGAGAAAGCCCCATGGGCTGTTGGGGAAACCTCTCCCGGTGACCTGTGCCAGGAAGTCATCTCCATGGATTTTATTACAGATTTACCCGACAGTCGTAGCAACTACGGTTTTGTGGGTGGTGGTAGACTTATTTTCCAAACAAGCCCATTTTATTCCGTGTGCTTCCATCCCCTCCGCTCCTAAGTTGGCACGGCTGTTCATTCAACATGTATACCGTCTACATTCCGCCCCCGTTAAGGTGGTCTCCGACCGCGGCCCCCAATTCATTTCAAAGTTCTGGAAGGCATTTTTGGGGTTGTTGGGGGCCGCCCCGGCGGTCGCCGCCCCCTACCACGTTCAAAGTGACGGTGAGACGGAGAGAACGAACAGAACCCTAGAGCAGTATTTACGTTGTTACACCAACTACCACCAGGACAATTGGTGCGAGCTCATTCCGTTTGCGGAATACGCCTATAACAATGCGGTTCATAGCAGTACAAAGAAAACCCCCTTTGAAATTGTGTCTGGTCGCTCCTTCCCGCCGTTGCCACAACTACCCACGACAGCTTTGGATCCTCCAGAGTTTCAACAATGGATTTCATCCCTAGCCGAGGGGTGGAAATCGGTCCAGACCGCCTTACAACAAGCTAAGGATTCCCAAAAGCTGCAAGCGGATAAACACCGCTCGGATTTCCCTCTGCGTGTGGGCGCTTGGGTGTATTTGTCTACTAAAAATCTCAGAGACGTGCATAAATTTTCCAAACTTGGCAAAAGATTCGTGGGACCTTTTCAGATTACTAAAGTGATTAATGATGTCACTGCCCGATTGGATTTGCCTAACTCTCTTAGTAACATTCATCCTGTCTTCCATTCCAGCTTGCTCAAGGAGGCTCCCGCTTCCGATGCCTGGCACGACCCGCCGGAGAGGCCCCCACCGACTATTATTGATGGCCACAAGCACTACGAAATTGACGCCATCCTGGACTCTCGCTTTAATCGCAAACGCTTGCAATATTTAGTCTCTTGGGTGGGATATTCCTCTGGGTATAATCAATGGGTTTATTCCGAAAATATTGAGGCCCCCACCCTTATTTCTGCTTTCCACCGCGCCTTTCCGCATAAGCCTGGGGGGGAGGGGTCTTCTTTAAGGGAGGCAGAGTGTAAGGGTTTCAATGGTGTTGATGATACAGTAACCTTGAGTGCGTTCCACAGCCCGGGCGATGGGCCAGCTTCATCGGCGGAGACCTTATCTCTGCGCGGGAGATGAAGCTCCGTTCCCATGGGAAGCAGGAGGGGGGGG
>NW_025950710.1:0-13212 GCF_021028975.2 Sphaerodactylus townsendi
CGCACCACTGCTTTATATAAGGGCATGACAATCTTTGCAGTTTTATTATCAATTCCTTTTCTAATGATCCCCAGCATAGAGTTTGCCTTTTTTACAGCTGCCATGCATTGAGTTGACATTCCCATGGAATGTTGGCTGAGCTATAACGTTTTGGGCAGCTTGTTGACCAATCTGTAATTTGCTATGTATATTTCCCACCTGGCAATGGGTCTGGCGGGATTAGAGAATGATATAAAATGGTGCACATTTTGTCTCCTATTCATTTTTTTAAAAGATCCTAACCAAATCTTTGCTGTATGGAAGAGTGACTTTTATTCTTTCAGCCTGCCTAACAGCGCTATCATAAGCAGAGTTATACCTTTTCCAAAGTCCACTAAAGTCAATGGATTGTGAAGGTGCAACTCTGCTCAAGATTGTACTGTAAGACCCATTTTACTTGCATTGAGAAATCAGCATCACTGGTTGGTAACTGTTGCTGATGGTTTTTGAAGGTTAAAACCTTTTGCTGCTGGTTTTTGAAGGTTAAGACTGGTGATTAGTTTACTCATTGGGGTTTAATTCTGCCTGAAGATTAATTGTGGAAGGGTGGAGAATATATATATATATGTGTATATATATATATACACATACACACATACACACACACAAATTGAATGCCAGTGTTAAAATAGCAATAGCAGTTTCTGAAAAATGTATTTGAAGAAAGCAAGAGGCAGCTAATTCTATGATATTTCCCTCCTGAGTTGACAGTCTGTTATTAAAGTATAATTTTAAGAAAGCTAGATTTATTTTACTTTAAGAAATAAACCTTGGGGCTGTCACTGATAGTTTGATGAAAGCGTCAAACTTAGCATACAGTTGCAGTGAAAAAGGCAAACTCCACATCGGGGATTATTAGGAAAGGGATTTAAAATAAAATGGCCAATATTGTAGTGCCCTTATGTAGATCTTGATAAAGGATTCTGCAGAGCTGGAAAAGGGGGACAGGAGGAGGAGAAAATTGAGCTGCAACCTATTGCTGATGTAGAGAACAATTGAAAATGAATGAGGGGTTGGAGTGCTTTTCCTATGAAGAAAGGTTGATCAAGCTGGGACTTTTCGGTCTAAAAAAGAATTACAGGGAGACTTGACAGAGGTTTATAAAATTATCCATGGGTGGAGAAAGTGAACAGAGATAACTTTTTTCCTTGTTTCTTAATACTAGAACTTAGAACAAGGGTGTCAGACCAGAGGTGGGATCCAGCAGGTTCTCACCAGTTCCCGAGAGTGGGTTACTAATTATTTGTGTGTGCCGAGAGGGGGTTACTAATTGGGTCCGCTTTTCCATCTCCATGCCCTCACCTCCCCAAGAGGCATACTGCCTTTGAACGTGAAAGTTCTGTATAGCAATTGCGACTAATAGTGTCACTCCCTGAACTGGGTTAATCCCTTTCAGGTACTGTAATTCATTGATTCTCAACTTTTCGTACCTTTCATCTCACCAGTCTCTATCAAAGAACCTGTGTGTTTCACCATTGCTGTGTTCAGATTTGTGAGTTGGGGCATTTTCTATAATGTGATGATGATTTAGAAATGACCTGGTGCAAAAAAAAATTGGGGTCATGGTGGGGTGGCTGCCCATGGGGGGGCATCCAACTCAGGTTTTGCCCAGGGATCAGGTTTGCCTAGGTACGCCTCTGCCCCCTTTGCTGAGGGGGGGGGGCTGGTGAGGGAACCTGTTACTAAAATTTTTGGATCCCACCACTGGTGTCAGACATGTGACCTGGGGGCTGGATCTGGCCCTTTGACAGGGTTTATCAGGACTGTGAAGCAGCTGAGGCAATCCCCCTTGCTCCCGATCTGGCCTGTCAAACCTGCTACAAGCTCGTCAATCCAGGCTGCCACCACACCCCACTCCTGTTTCGGCCGACCCCACTACAGATTCTCCAGTCCAGGTACCCACCCTACCCCACTCCTATTCTTTCCTAGTGAGTCCCCTCAGGCCAAGCTGGGCTGGCGATCCCAATGCAGGCTCACCAGCCGAGGTAGCCACCCTATCCCTAATGCTGGCTCACCAGTTGAGGCAACCGCCCTTCCCACTGTGATTATCTGGGCTGCCAAGCCTGCTGTGAGCCCACCAGCTGAGGCAGCCACCCCTCCCACTGCTGACCACTTCCCCCAGTGCTGATCTGGGCTGGTGAAGCTGCTGTGGGCTGACCACCTGCACTGTTCTGGGCTGTTGAACATGCAGTAGTCAAGGTAGCCTCCACCCCAGTGCCAATCTGGGCTGGCGAGCCTGCTGCAGGCTCCCCAGCTGAAGCAGCCACACACACACACACCTGGCCCAGGCCAAGCAAGTCACTGTTATGTCATATCTGGTCCTCTGAGTTCAACACCCCTGACTTAGAGGCACCCATTGAAGCTGATGTGCAGTAGGTCCAGGGTGGACGAAAGAAATACTTCTTTACAGGAGTGATTAAAGAGTGGAATTCCTGGCCAGAGGATGTAGTGGTAGCCCACTAGCACAGATCTCTTTGAAGAGGGATGAAACACATTCATGATGCATTAGGACCAAGAACGGCTACTAACCATGAAGACTAAAGGGGATCTTTACATTACAAGAAGAAGAAGAAGAAGAAGAAGAAGAAGAAGAAGAAGAAGAAGAAGAAGAAGAAGAAGAAGAAGAAGAAGAAGAAGAAGAAGAAGAAGAAGAAGAAGAAGAAGAAGAAGAAGAAGAAGAAGAAGAAGAAGAAGAGTTGGATTTATATCCCCCCTTTCTCTCCTGCAAGGACACTCAAAGGGACCTACAAACTCCTTTCCCTTCCCCCCTCACAACGAACACCCTGTGAAGTAGGCAGGGCTGAGAGAGCTCAGAAGAACTGTGATTAGCCCAAGGTCACCCAGCTGACTTGTGTTGGAGTGCACAGGCTAATCTGAATTCCCCAGATAAGCCTCCACAGCTCAAGCGGCAGAGTGAGGAATCAAACCCGGTTCCTCCAGATTAGAGTACACCTGCTCTTAACCACTGCGCCACTGCTGCTCCTAAGAGATGGTGTACATCTGACCACTTGTGCTTAGAGGCAACAGAAAAGGAGGACTTGGCCTCTCTTACCCTGTTTGCCCTCCAATGTAATTGGTTGGACCACTGGTCTGATCAAACAGCACATCATTTATGTTGCTGAAATGTACAGTCACTGCCATGTTGCTGGTTCTGGTTCCAGTATTGCTGACACAAGTCTCCACATCCACAGAAAGGAGTCAGAAATACATGACGCATGAACAGCCAGCAAACTGAAGTTCAAGAGACATTCACTTTCCACGTTATAATATCCGCCTGTTCTGAGGAATTACTTACACCATTTCCTTTGGTCTGGTTCCTCTTTATCAACTACTTCGTGTAGCTCCTCAGTAGGACTTTATTTTAGCCAAGGAAACTGTCACAAATGCCAAATAACGAGGTGATACAAAACAAGCTTGAATGTGAGCATATGTGATCAACCACAACTGACCCATTTAGGACAAGGATCTCCAGATGAATACCCATGGCCCACTAGCCCTGTTCAACCATTCTAAGGTGTACCATCCATATATGATGATGATGAAGATGAAGATGACGATGACGATGAAGATGACGATGACGATGACGAAGAAGAAGAAGAAGAAGAAGAAGAAGAAGAAGAAGAAGAAGAAGAAGAAGAAGAAGAAGAAGAAGAAGAAGAAGAAGAGAAAGAGAGAAAGAAAGAGAGAAAGTGTGGAGGAGGAGGAGTTTGGATTTATATCTCTCTTGAAGGAGACTCAAAGGGGCTTACAATCTCCTTGCCCTTCCCCCCTCACAACAAACACCCTGTGAGGTGGGTGGGGCTGAGAGAGCTCTGAGAAGCTGTGACTAGCCCAAGGTCACCCAGCTGGCATGTGTGGGAGTGCACAGGCTAATCTGAATTCCCCAGATAAGCCTCCACAGCTCGGACGGCACAGCTGGGAATCAAACCCGGTTCCTCCAGATTAGATACACGAGCTCTTAACCTCCTACGCCACATTTGCAGGAGGTCTTGGAGCCTACCCATACAGAGTTTGCATGCGTGATTGGAGACTTTGCAGCATTCTCCACCATGCATAAAAAACTTCAAGATACATTTGTAGACACTGAGAATTCCCTTCAGCCTTTCATTTGCATGCATACTCTTGGAATCCGCCATAAGTCTCTGGCAGTGGAAAGGGTGCAATATTAGTGTACTGCCCCTTCCCGCTGCAGACCTCAGACTCACTCCAGTGAGGGACCAGTAAGTCCCATGCCCCCCACCTCTCGGGGACCATTTTGGGAAACATTTCAATCTGCAGCAGGGGAAGGTGATGAAATCCCATTCCCCCAGCTGACATACCTTTTATTAGCAGAGATTTACCACATCTGGTTTGGCCATCTCATGAAAGGTTGCACGGCCTCCCAGCTTTGTTTTGATACACATAGAATTTACAAATGTTGGACAGCGAGACTGCAGAGGACAGAAGCTCTAGAGAAACTACTCTGGACAAATAACAAAGAATAAACATAGTTACAGAATATTGCTAACACTGTTCTGCTAGAAACTTTACAGCTGCTCTACTTCAGAACCAAAACTCTGCCTCTAAGCCATGTTCTCTGACCAGCTGGTTGACTACGATGTAAAGCAGGATGCTGGAATAGAAAGACCTCTTTATCAGCTACTTCTTGTCGCTCCTTAGTAGGATTTTATTTTAGCCAATAAAACTGTTACGAATGCCAAGTAAAGAGATGACCAACTCTGTGTGACCAACAGATGACTCCTACCAGGTTGAAACCCCCAAGGGTCAGGGAGGAAGTATAAAAATCTGTGATAGCACCTAGGTGGCTCGTATCATGTACAGAGTGTCTGAGCCGACATACCCTTTGTTGCGACAGGTGAATGTTATTATCTTTGCACCTCTTTACTGCAGTGACTTGTAGATCATCAGACCGAAACTCCATATTCAGAAATATCTTGCCAGGGCTGTAATGTGGTGACTTTCATAAGAACATCTGTCACCCCATTGATCGCCAGGGTTGATTCGGCTGATCTGGCTGGCTAGGCGAGTGTCCCCTACCTCCCTCACTGCTCCATGTGCATCCCTCCCGAAGCTGTGCCCTCGGTGGAAGAGGACAACCATCCAGATAGAAGGAGTATACTGTTCTTCGGTCAAGGGTATACGATAGCTGCGCTCCCCTGCTAGAACCAGAGGTGGGGTCCAGCAGGTTCTCACAGGTTCCCGAGAGTAGGTTACTAATTATTTGTGTGTGCCGAGAGGGGGTTACTAATGGGTGATTTTGCCACGTGGTTTTTGCCTTAGTTATGCCCCTCCTCTCAGCAGTAGCGCACAGAACTTGAAGCAGTCTAGCATGAGGTGCACCGGTGTGCATGGCAGCCTGTGCCTGCATGCATTCATTTCCCGCGCAAGGACCGGCGCAGCGGCTGCGTCCTTGCCACAACCCCGCCCAGGAATGCCCCGCTCCCGGAATGCCCGGCCATGCCCCCGTCGTGCCCTGCCCAGCCCCATTGGCGCTACGCCACAGTTTGAATCCCACCACCATGGGAACCTGTTACTAAAATTTTTGGATCCCACCACTGGCTAGAGCCTCCAAACAAGCTCATAAGAACTTAAGAAGAAACCTACTGGAGTGGACCAAAAACCATCGAAGACTGCATCCCGTTTCCCACAGTTGTCAACCAGGAAGACAATCCCTCTAACAAGACAACAAAGGAGTCATTAAGACAACGGCTTTATCCAGTTACAGCTCATCAGCAACTACTACTCAGAAGTAAACTGCTAATGAGCACGAAGACTGTAATTAGTCAGAGTGTTATCTCCTTTTATCAATGATATAATTACCACGTTATCCAACATCTTGCCAGAGATGTTTATGCTCCTGTAAGCCTAGTGCCAAGAACCACAATGACTCGCCTGAGGAGATGGCAGAGTCATTCCTTGGTGCAGTCCATATTTTAGGCACCCCAGAATCCATAACATGTGAGAGTTTGGCACAAGACCTTACCGCAGGCATGGCACGAGTTAGCTCTTGGCACGGGTTGTTTTGTTTTTGTTGAGCACAAAAGAGAATGTGCCAAATTTCTGTCCGGACCTCAGAGATGAGGCTGATCAAAACTTGCCACTTCCCCAACTCTCTGTTGTCACAGGCAAATAACTTAGGTACTATTTACAAGGTCAGCATTTTTATCAAGGGAACAGGTCTGTAGGGTGATGGAACAGCTCAGGAGAGCACTTCTTAAAAGGAACAGGATTTTAGTTTATTCCTCAGGTTTAGTGTATGTTTTATCCTGGTCTCATTGCATTGTCTTCTTTTGTAATTCCAATTTCTGCATTGTTTATGACGTATCGCGTCTTTTACTTATGGCATTATGTTTCTAACTGTTGTAATCCTGCTGTTAATGGGGTATCTCACATGGTCTGATTACATTGCTCTATACGATGTGGGTTTACCTTTAGTCTCAGGGAGACTAAAGGTGAGCTACAAGTACGTAAGTAAACAAATGAAACGGTCTTGGTATGAAAATTCCCCGCTGGTCTCTCCTACCCATAATCTTTCCCTTGAATTATAAGTTAAATCACGTCTTAATTGTTCTTAATCTTCAAACAAACCTCCTCTGCAAAATTCCCCTGTATACTACTTATTATTCTCACCTTTAAATGCTTTTTAAATGCTTTTTAATTGTTCGCAATAATGAGGGGTTTTTTTACAGAAATAAAGCTTGTTACTACACGTACTATTGAAGCATGTTGCTCTGGTATGTAATATTCCCAAATAATAACAGATGGCAGCCACAATCCAACACAGAGTTGCAGGTACCCACTCCCCACTGTGTTCAGTAGAGGAGGATGGATGGTGTCCAGCATGACTGGCTGTGGTTTAGTTCCCTGAAATATAAAAATGTGTCAGACCCCAAAAACCATTTTGCAGAAAGAGTTCTTCCACCAATTTCTGTGGGATTACTTTGAAGCAACCAGCAAGAGGTTTCTAGCCAGACGGAATAAGGAGCCCCTCATTGTTTCCTCATTGCAAGTGATCAAAATAGTAAATGCAAGTAAATGATCTTACGAAGACTTGAGGAGAAAAAGGGAGAGAGGACTAATATAGGCTTCACAAATAACATCAATTACATTGAGAACTGGGCTTCAGTGTGGGGAACAAGTATTCAGAGGTGGTATTTTGAGGACCTCAGACAAGCCTCAGTCTGTCAGCTGCAAAATGGAAGCAGTGTCTTTCTCCCACATTAATAGTGCAATCCTATGCAGTTACCAGCGTAGTGTAGTGGTTGAGAGCAGGTGGATTCTAATCTGGAGAACTGGGTTTGATTCCCCACTCCACCTGAGTGGCAGAGGTTTATCTGGTGAACCAGATGTGTTTTTGCACTCCTACATTCCTGCTGGGTGACCTTGGGCTAGTCACAGTTCTCTCAGAACTCTCTCAGCCCCACCTACCTCACAAGGTGTCTGTTGAGGACAGAGGAAGGGAAAGGAGCTCGCAAGCCACCTTACAGAAGAGAAAGGTGGAGTATAAATCCAAACTCTTCTTCTTTTTCTACTCCACTCTAAACTCCACTCTACCACTGCGGTTGAGGTAGAGCATCTACTTGGTATGCAAAAGATTCCCGTTTCATTTCCCAGCAACTCCTGCTAAAAAAAAAGGCTCCTTCCGCACATTGCAGAATAACGCACTTTCAATCCACTTCCAATGCATTTTGAAGTTGGATTTTACTGTGCCGAATAGCAAAATCCACTTTCAAACAATTGTGAAAGTAGATTGAATGTGCATTATTCTGCATGTGCGGAAGTGGCCAAAGATCAGGTGGTGGCTGATGCTATGAAAGACCTCTGCATGGAGTAGCTGTTGCCAGTCTGAGTAGACAGTATTGACTTTGGGGGACCAATGTTCTGATTCAGTGTGGGATAGCTTCAAGCATTCCAAAACTGTAAAGTGCTTTGTATGTGCAACATAAATGATTAAAGGATACATCACTCTGCCCACGGACTCTGCTGCCAGTCAACTGTTGCATTTGGAGAAAGAACTGCAGGGTTTAAAAGAAGTCTGCAAAAGAGGTAATAGACTGAGCTTACTTATATTTAGACTGCACAGAAAATGTTGGGCAATGTTGTCTGTGCAGGAACTTCACAAAAGATGTATGTATAGTGTTGAGAAACCGGATAGAAGCTGTTTCTTTTTTCCCCCTCGGAATACTTGAACTCAGTCACCTGATGAAGCTGATGGACAGTATATTTAGAACAGATAATTGAAAGCATTTTAAACACAACACTGTTTTTATAAGTCTGTATTCTGCCTTTGCCCAGCCTTGTCAGATCTCAGGTGCTAAGCCGAGTTGTCCCTGGGTAGTACTTGGATGGAAAGTCCAGCATTGCTACGCAGAAGCAGGTGATGGCAAACCTGAATGTATCTTGCCTTGAAAACTCTACATAGTCACCCATAGTCACCCTTGATGCATTTCGCACCACCAATCTGCCTTTAGCCTCAAGGTGGGTGACAGTCACTGGCTAAGACAACTTTAAAAGGACATCTGGCAAAATTCAGGAGCCACCAGAGCCCACCATACATAACTGGAATTAAAAACGCAATCCTGGGAATTAAGCCTCACAATTCAATGGGACTCCTCTGTAAAAGTCAACTTTATGCACACAAGCTTCAATGGGGCAGAGACTGCATACCACGCCCAAGCATATATGTTCCAATAATTACATGGCTGCACGTTTTTAAGAAGGAATTAATCCCAAACCCAGGATTCAGTTCCTTTTCAAGCCAGGACGGCACCAGTCATTCGAACAGGATGCTTTATCTACCACAGTTCAAAAGGTCAAGTTAAACTCTGTTCACCCTATGGAAAGCAAACTAATTGTCTGTTCCTATGCATGTTTACTTGGAAGTTGCCCCCAGTGAGTTCAGTGCTGCAAACCTAAATAACCTTGCTCGGAAATAAATTGCGCTAAACTCATCAGCTTCCTATAAATCATTGGTCCACAGTCAAATCCCAAAAACAAAATTTGGGTAATCCCTTTAATTAGAACTAATTTAACTATCACAAACCAGTGCACAAGCTTTAGAGTTCTCTAGATTGCTTAATCTGGTTGGATATCCAATACAAAATAACATTTAAAATGGTGGCCGGTGCAGACTAGTCATTTCAAGGCACAGTGACAAAGTACAAAGTGTGCAGTTGTAGCTGTGATAGGGAAAATAGGATGTGCTGCAGATTAAAATGAAAGAGAAGGTGCTGGGTGCAAAATATCCTTTAATTGGCTCTTTTCAGGAAGCGACAGTGTAGTGTTAGAGCAGTCCCAGGGGTGTCTGGATGATACATCTGCCTTTAACTCATCTGGCCTGGCCATTGGTTGTAATGGTGAATGGTCTTCATTTAAAATTGAATGAGAGTCAGTCGTCCTAGTTGGTGGGGCCAGACCTTTCAGCAACCTGTGATGCACTTGATTACTCTGTTTTTGGTCATTGGCTAGGATATGGAATTGGTGTCAGAAGGCTCTTCCATGAGTTCAGTCCTCTTTTACCTGAGCAGATACACTCGAGAAGTTGAAAGAATGACAGAATCTCTGTAAGCTTCTCTCAGATGTTAGACCACATTCTTATCAGGCTCTACCAGATGGCCAATTGGCCATGCTGACAGGTAGGAACCTGCGGCTCTCCAGATGTTCAGGAACTACAATTCCCATCAGCCCCTACCAGCATGGCCAATTGGCCATGCTGACAGAGGCTGATGGGAATTGTAGTTCCTGAACATCTGGAGAGCCGCAGGTTCCCTACCCCTGATCTATGAGATGGGTGTTGTCTGATGGGAGGCCCCAAGGTTCCACTTTTAATATTTATGAGTCCACTGAATTAGACTGTTTATTGTTTTGAATTGGATGTCATCTACAGGAAGAAGATACCCAGCTCTGCCTTCCATTATCTTGATCTCCAGATGCATCTGTCCTGGACGCAGTGTCCTGGTTAATGGGGTAAGGCAGAACAAGTAGAAGATGAATGCAGACATGACCACAGGATGCTACTTGGAAAGGTTTGAATTCACAGGTGGTGGTTGGAGCGGAGCTGCCATTTAAAAGAACAGGGTAAGAGCTTGAAAAGCCGGTTGATGGAGTAGCAAAGAGTGTTTCGCACCAGATGCATCTGACTCGCCAGTTGCCTCCCTTCCTAGACTCAATTAACCTAGCTATGCTAATCCATGCTGGATGAACTACTCTAATTCTCAACACATTGGGCTGCCCTTGAAGACAACCCAGAAACCACAGTTGGTTGAGAATGTGGCAGCTCACTTGTTGTTAGAACTTGTCATTGGGGTACAAGTGAATTTTAAAACAGGTTCAGTGACTGCCAGTTTATTTCCTAGTTCAATTACCAGTAACTGTGTTGGTTATGAGCCCGCAACATCTTAGGATATACATACTGAAATAACCTACCTACATGATTCTGGAAACCACCTATAGCTTTTGGATGGCCACTTGCCTCAGAAAGGTTGGCCTACCTAACATAGATGAGGCCCCCTACCTTTTGGGTCCTTGCCCCCACTCTGTGGGTTGGAGATGAGGGGAGAATGAGTCTTGGAAACTTTTAGGTGGTTTTTTAATTATTAAGAGGACTTCTTTATTCACAAGAGCTTTTTAATAGACTGCAGGCCTAGGTTGGTGGAACTAGGGCAGTTACTGTTCCAACTAACTGACAAAGATGATGACTTTGGATTTATAGTCTGCCTTTCTCAGCCTTTAAAGAGTCCCAAAGCAGCTTACAAACTCCTTCCCTTCCTCTCCCCACAACAGACACCTTGTAAGGTAGCTGGGGCTGAGAGAGCTCAGACAGAACTATGATTGACCCAAGGTCACCTAGCAGGCTTCATGTGGAGGAGTGGAGAAACAGACCCAGTTCTCCAGATTAGAGTCCACTGCTCCTAACCACTGCACCACACTGGACTCTCAAAAGCTCATACCATGAAAATCTTGTTGGTCTCTATAAGGTGCTGTTGGACTCAAGTCTATATCTTCTACTGCAGACCAACAAAGCTATGCTTTGATACTCAGAGGCATACCGGGGGTAAATGGCACCCCTTGTCCGTAGGTAGATACGCCACTGTTGATACTCTATCCATTATGCATTGTATTGTAAGCCACTTTGTGTCATGGGGTAAGCAGGGATATAAACATGCAAACAGTCCTATGCACCTTGCCTTGCAAGGTCATGACTTAGGGTTACCAACCTCCCCAGGTGGGGCCTGGAGAGCTCCTAGAATTACAATTGAGCTCCAAGTTGATGCGAATCAGTTTTCCTGGGGAAATGGCTGCTCTGAAGGGTGAGCTCTGAAGCATTGCATTCCTGCTGAGGACAGTCCTTCCCCTCAGTAAATTCTGTCTTCCCCAGCCTCCATTCCCCAAGTCCCCAGGAACTTCCCAACCTGGAGTCAGCAACTTTATGACATGACTGCATATTGGGTCACAATCCTAAACGAAGCTTCAGCGAATTCAGACTGCTTGTAGGAACAAGCCTAAACAGAACTACTCAGGAGTAAATCCTGTGTTATCAAACAGGTTCCTTGACTACCAGTTTATTTCCTAATTCAATTAACAGTGTTGCTTATGAACCATTATTGTCCCAAAATAGACACACTGAAATAACCAACAGTACCTACATGGTGTGTGAACCACCTAAGGAGTTTAGATGGCCACTTGCTGGTTGTTCCCTCCAAAAGGTCCTGATTGGGCGATTTCCCACTGGCAATTAATCCTGGGATAGTCACTGGCAATTAATCCTGGGATAGTCACACAAAATATCCAGGTTTCCTCGCGATCTCCCCACTGCCGAACCATGAAACACAGATCAGTCCCATTTCTGGTGCTCCTCCCCCCCCCCCCCCCGCCCCATCATGGGATTTTCCTGGACCTGGTTGTATATGCACCTTTTTGAAAAAAACACTCTAATGGGAGCTAATAGGAGATGGGGGCTACACATTTGAGGGTCCATAACTTTGGCACCCATGAACCAAACTTCACTAAACCTGGGTGCTATCATCAGGAGGGTCTCCTAAAGATACTCTGAAAATTTGGTGCTGCTAGCTTAACAATTGCACCCCTGACAGCAGCCACCCACCCCCCTCCACTGGCGTTCCTGCCTAGGGACATGGGGTACCCCTTGTCCCCGGGCGCATCGATTGAGGTCACGTGGGGGGGCGCCAAAACATCCTCCTACACAGGGAGGGATTGAGCAAGCCCTAGAAAGCAGGCACTGAAGCAGCGGACTGCTCCCAGTGCCTGTCGTAGCCCCGCCCACTCTGTACGGTGGCCTGGAGTGTCCCGGGGCGGGGGAGAAGTCCCACTGGGCCCCCAGGAGCAGGACTGGGGAGCTCCGCCTCCCCTCCCTCTAACCCAGCATGCCTTATTCGCCTTAAGTTAAGTGTGGCTTTTCTCAGAAGCCTTCTCCCCGGCAGCCGGGCGCCGGCAGGCACAGGAAAAGGCAAGCTGAGCAGGGAGCCCAGAAGCAGCAGCAGAACTGAAGATGATGCTGACGTTTGCTTGGTAAACCTTCAGAGGGGGGTGACTTGTGAGAGATTTGCATGCTTAAAAGTTAATTCCCCTTGCACTGGTTTGGAGCTGTTTCTCAGGCTAGCAGCCTACCTCACAGGGTTGGTGTGAGGACACAATTAGGAAAGTGGTGGGGAGAGAGCCATGCCTGTTTTACTGGGGGTAGGAGGTGATTTGTGAGAGAGGATGCTGATGTTTGCTTGGTAAACCTTCAGATGGGGGGTGACTTGTGAGAGATTTGTGGAAGTAGGGGTGGGTAGCGTGGTGGCCAAGTTTGCAGATGATACCAAATTATGTAGGGTGGTGAGAACCACAAAGGATTGCGAAGAGCTCCAAGCGGACCTTGATAAATTAGGTGAGTGGGCTCAGAAATGGCAAATGCAGTTCAATGTAGCAAAATGTAAAGTGATGCACATAGGGGCAAAAAATCCAAACTTCACATACATGCTACAGGGGTCAGTGCTATCAGTCACAGACCAGGAAAGGGATTTAGGCGTCTTAGTTGATAGTTCCATGGGAATGTCAACTCAATGCATGGCAGCTGTGAAAAAGGCCAACTCTATGCTGGGGATAATTAGGAAAGGAATTGAGAATAAAACTGCAAAGATTGTCATGCCCTTATATAAAGTAAGTGGTGCG
>NW_025950711.1:0-13210 GCF_021028975.2 Sphaerodactylus townsendi
CGTTTTCAGCGGGAAAAGAAAACACTTGGAGCCGCAAATAATTTTTGACATTTAAAATAAAGATAACACTGTATATATTGGGGTTTTTTTTACCTTTTACTCCACTCATTCTGAGAAGCGCATGGATGTGCCCGCCCTGCTGCCTGCAGGGCGGGCAAGGATGGGGCCAGCGGCTTGGCCTTGCCGTCCGCCGGGAAAGCACCCGCCCCGCTTGAACGGAGTGGGCAAGAGGGGAAGCCCGCGGCACTGCCCAGCCGGCCACGGGCAATTGGTGCGCCCGTCCTGCTGCCTGCAGGGCGGGCAAGGATGAAGCCGGTGGCTCGGCCTCGCTGTCCGCCGGGAAAGTGCCCGCCCCATCCCAACGGGGCGGGCGAGAGGGAAAGCCCGTGGCGCAGCCCAGCCGTCTGCAGGCAGTTGGTGCGCCCGCCCTGCTGCCTGCAGGGCAGGCAGGGATGAAGCTGGCAGCTCGGCTCGTGGAGCCACAGTGCAAGGGCAGAAGAGCCGCATGCGGCTCTCGAGCCGCAGGTTCCCTACCCCTGTTTTATGCTAATAAAAGGCACTGACTGACTGGCATTTCGATGTTAAATAATATTGGGGTGAAGATTTCCTCCTGAGGGATTCTACTCACCTTGATGACACCTCCCACAGCTCAAAAGGCCCATCTATGTAATCAAGACTTACCTCACCTAAGTTGACTGGAGATCCACAGGAGGTTCTTTGATCTTGACAAATGGGGAAATTCATGCTGGAATGGTTGATCTGTCAGATAAGACAGGACTCTTCGTTGTAATAAAAGTATTTAATTTTTACTTGCGTAGCACTTCCCTTCCTAGGAGAAACTTCTTTGTAAATGTGGGGTTTTTTTTCTTTCAACACCGAGCGAAATAACTACAGTGATCGCAGAATGTCAGGAAGGTGCCGTTTAATCGACCGTAATTCATTTCTCCCCGACGACTTCTTGGTGATATCTGATTTCATTTAGAGAAAAGGGAAGAAAGAAAATCAAAGCTTGCTAGAGAAAAAGACCGATGTCATTGCCTGTTCCTGTTTAGAGAGTTCACGTTTGAGGCCTGCCTTTATTTCTCTCTTTCTGAATGCCTCACAATACAAGCAGCTCTTAAATTTCCCCCAACCTGAAGACAGACTAATCCTATAACACCTATTAAAAGTCAAAGGGAAGCAGGCAAGCTGAATCCCAGACCCATTTTCTGAGATTTTAGGAGCCCTAAAGATGTCAGTGGCAAAGACCCTTTGTCATACTTACACCTGATCAGGATAAAGGGGAAAGTAAAACAAAGCATCGCACAGACAGGAAGAAAAACAAGGTATAAGGTTGTTTCCGCAGCATTTGTGCCTCGTAGCAGATGTTCCTCTGATGGTTTTCTCCTGAAAGACACCTGCCCAGTTCAATGAAGACAAATTCCTCATGGCCTTATTTGAGCCTGGAGCAATGGGGAAACCAGGAAAGGGGATGGAGTGGAGGAGATATTGTGTTCACAGGCCACGTGCTTTGACGACGAGACACAGCTCCTTGCTCGGTTGAGCGTGTGAATCTGTTCTTGAAGTGGTCCATCTAACTCTGCACCGCCTCTTCTGGCTGCAGCTCTCCAGGGGCTCGGGCAGACAATGGTCTTTCCAAAGACCTGCCGACACACACGTAAAATTGCTTTGAACTCACAAAGTTCTTTTATAGCAGTGGTGGCGAACCTATGGCACGGGTGCCAGAGGTGGCACTCAAAGCCCTCTCTGTGGGCACATGCAAACAGAGTCCCCCCCACACACACACACACATCTAGGCTGGCCTGGGCTCGATTATTAGCATTAAACCTAAGACCTAGTTTTGGGGAAGCAGTGTAGGTAACCCTGTTAAGTGCTGTTAAACCCCGCTGATTTTCATGCAAAGAACTAAAGCACGATCCTTTACCTGGGAGTAAGCTCGGTTGCTGGCAATGAGGCTTGCTTCTGAGTAAACCCTCCTAGGGTTGTGTTTCACCCGTTGAAAGAGTTGCTTCAAAGCAAAGCCACCGACTACCACCAAGCTTACTGCTGAGTAACGCACACCTCAGAGCCAACCATTTTTTCTAAACAAAAACCTCAGTATTCAGGTTAAATTGCCGTGTTGGCACTTTGCGATAAATAAGTGGGTTTTGGGTTGCAGTTGAGCACACGGTCTCGAAAAGGTTAACTATCACTGTTTTATAGTGAATCAGACCCTTGGTCCTTCAAGGTTAGTGTTAGAATCATAGAGTTGGAAGAGACCCGAAGACCATCAAGTCCAAACCCCTGCAATGCGGAAACACACAATCAAAACACTCCTGACAGATGTTCATCCGGCCTCTGTTGAAAAACCTCCAAAGAAGGAGAATCCACCACGCTCTGAAGCAGTGAATTCCACTGTTGAACAGCCCGTACTGTGAGAAAGTTCTTCCTAATGTTTAGGTGGAATCTCTTTTCCTGCACCTTGAATCCGTTACTCCGTGTCCTAGTCTCTGAGGCAGCAGAAAACAAGCTTGCTCCCTCTTTGACATGGCATCCCTTCAAATATTTAAACATAGCTATCATGTCCCCCCTTTAACCTTCGCTTCTCCGGGCTAAACATCCCCAGCTCCCTAAGCCTCTATGGAGTCCAGACCTTTTACCATTTTGGTTGCCCTCTTCTGGACCCATTCCAGCTTGCCAATGTCCTTCTTGAATTGTGGTGCCCAGAACTGTACACAATATTCCATGTGAGGTCTAACCAATGCAGAATACAGAGGTACAATTACATCCCTCGATCTAGACACTACACTCCTATTGATACAGCCCAGAATCGCATCGGCTTTCTTGGCCACCGCATCGCACTGCTGACTCATGTTCAGTTTGTGGTCTACTAAGACTCCCAGATCCCTTTCGCATGTAGTGCTATCAAGCCAGGCGTCACCCATCCCATGTCTGTGCATTTCATTTTTTCTGCCAAAGTGTAATATCTTAATGTATTTCCGAAGGCTTTCATGGCCAGATTCAACTGGTTGTTGTGGGTTTTCCGGGCTGTGTGGCCGTGGTCTGGTAGATCTTGTTCCTAACGTTTCGCCTGCATCTGTGGCTGGCATCTTCAGAGGTGTATTACAGAGAGAAGTGTGTTACACACTGTGTCCAGTGAGAAGGGAATGTTTTGTGTGGTATATATTGTCCATGTCCCAAGGTGGGGAAAGGACATGGACAGTATGTACTGCCACTAAACATTCCCTTCTCACTGGACACAGTGTGTAACATACTTCCCTCTGTGATACACCTCTGAAGACGCCAGCCACAGATGCAGGTGAAACATTACTTACTTACTTGCTTGCTTGCTTGCTTGCTTGCTTGCTTGCTTGCTTGCTTGCTTGCTTGCTTGCTTGCTTGCTTGCTTGTTTGTTTGTTTGTTTGTTTGTTTGTTAGATTTTAAACCGCCCATCCCCGAAGGGCTCTAGGCGGCGTACAGCAGGCCTGCAACAACAATACATAATAACATTAAACAGAGCAGGCTAAAAACAACATTTTACACATAAAAACTAGGGTAACTTAAAACAATTTACAAATCTATAACCCTAAAACACAGCAGCAGCAATAATATATGGCGCCCGATCCCAAGGCCGGGAGGGGACAGTATTGATTAGATAGTATATCAGGCGTGCCAATGAGGGCACGCAACACAAGGGCATCCTAGAGGGGGAATCCGTGGCTGGCCTCACCAAAGGCCCGGTGGAACAAGATCCACCAGACCACGGCCATGCAGCCCGGAAAACCCGCCACAACCAGACAGTGAAAAGCTCGTTCAGAAGTTTTCGCCCCTTCAGAATGGGGATCACAAAATAGCATTGGATGTTGTCAAACTTCATCTCTCTGCCATTTTCCTTTCCTTCCTGTACCCAGATGGCTTAGTGGATTGCATGGATCCAGACTGCTGCCTCCAGCCCTTGTGCCAGACCAACTCCCTCTGCCTGGGCTCTCCTGACCCCCTGGATATCATCCAAGAGACTCAGCTCCCAGTGTCCCAGCAGAACCTGCACTCATTCTACGATCGCATCAAGTTCCTCGTGGGCAAGGACAGCACGCACGTCATTCCCGGAGAGAATCCTTTCAGCGAAGGGTAAGTACACCTGCAAACCTGATTCATATGCATGATAAAAGCACAGGGGTATGTGATAGGGAGGAAGGTGGAGTGATACGGTATAGCCCAGTCTTGTCAGATCTCGCCAGCTAAGCTGGGTCGGTACTTGGAAGGGAGACCTCTAATGAAGATGTAGGCACAGAAGGCATAAGAAGAACATAAGAACAAGCCAGCTGGATCAGACCAAAGTCCATCTAGTCCAGCTCTCTGCTACTCGCAGTGGCCCACCAGGTGCCTTTGGGAGCTCACATGTAGGATGTGAACGCAATGGCCTTCTGCGGCTGTTGCTCCCGATCACCTGGTCTGTTAAGGCATTTGCAATCTCAGATCAAAGAGGATCAAGATTGGTAGCCATAAATCGACTTCTCCTCCATAAATCTGTCCAAGCCCCTTTTAAAGCTATCCAGGTTAGTGGCCATCACCACCTCAAGTGGCAGCATATTCCAAACACCAATCACACGTTGCGTGAAGAAGTGTTTCCTTTTATTAGTCCTTATTCTTCCCCCCAGCATTTTCAATGAATGCCCCCTGGTTCTAGTATTGTGAGAAAGAGAGAAAAATTTCTCTCTGTCAACATTTTCTACCCCATGCATAATTTTATAGACTTCAATCATATCCCCCCTCAGCCGCCTCCTCTCCAAACTAAAGAGTCCCAAACGCTGTAGCCTCTCCTCATAGGGAAGGTGCTCCAGTCCCTCAATCATCCTTGTTGCCCTTCTCTGCACTTTTTCTATCTCCTCGATATCCTTTTTGAGATGCGGCGACCAGAACTGGACACAGTACTCCAAGTGTGGTCGCACCACTGCTTTATATAAGGGCATGACAATCTTTGCAGTTTTATTATCAGTTCCTTTTCTAATGATCCCCAGCATAGAGTTTGCCTTTTTTACAGCTGCCATGCATTGAGTTGACATTCCCATGGAACTATCAACTAAGACACCTAAATCCCTTTCCTGGTCTGTGACTGATAGCACTGACCCCTGTAGCGTGTATGTGAAGTTTGGATTTTTTGCCCCTATGTGCATCACTTTACATTTTGCTACATTGAACTGCATTTGCCATTTCTGGGCCCACTCACCTAATTTATCAAGGTCCGCTTGCAGCTCTTCGCAATCCTTTGTGGTTCTCACCACCCTACATAATTTGGTATCATCTGCAAACTTGGCCACCACGCTACCCACCCCTACTTCCAGGTCATTTATGAATAGGTTAAAGAGCACTGGTCCCAAAACGGATCCTTGGGGGACACCACTCCCGACATCTCTCCATTGTGAGAACTTCCCATTTACACCCACTCTTTGCTTCCTGTTTCTCAACCAGTTTTTAATCCATAGGAGGACTTCCCCTCTTATTCCTTCATTGCTGAGTTTTCTCAACAGTCTCTGGTGAGGAACTTTGTCAAAAGCCTTTTGGAAATCCAAGTAGACAATGTCCACTGGTTCCCCCTTATCCACATGTCTGTTTACACCCTCAAAGAACTCTAGTAAGTTTGTAAGACAGGATTTGCCTCTGCAAAAGCCATGCTGACTCTTTCTCAGCAGGTCTTGCTTTTCTACATGTTTTATAATTTTATCTTTAATGATAGATTCTACTAATTTACCAGGAACAGATGTCAAACTGACTGGCCTGTAATTTCCCGGGTCCCCCCTAGATCCTTTCTTAAAGATTGGTGTGACATTGGCCATCTTCCAGTCTTCAGGGATGGAGCCTGATTTCAGGGATAAGTTGCATATTAAAGTGAGAAGATCAGCAATTTCATGCTTGAGCTCTTTAAGAACTCTTGGGTGAATGCAATCTGGGCCAGGGGATTTGGTAACATTTAGTTTATCAATGGCTGCCAGAACTTCTTCCTTGTCTACCACTATCTTCGCTAGTTCCTCGGATTCGCCTCCTAAGAAGCTTGGTTCAGGTGCAGGAATGTTCCTCACCTCCTCTTGGGTGAAGACAGATGCAAAGAATTCATTCAACTTCTCTGCAATCTCCCTGCCATCTTTTAGCACACCCTTTGTTCCTTTGTCATCTAACGGGCCTACCGCTTCCCTTGCTGGCTTCCTGCTTTTGATGTACTTGAAGAACTGTTTGTTGCTGGTCTTGATGTTCGCAGCCATGCGTTCCTCATAATCCTTTTTTTGCCTCCCTTACAGCTAACTTGCTTCTCTTTTGCCACCATTTGTGTTCCCTCTCATATTCTTCATAAGTCAAACTGGACTTCCATTTTCTAAAAGACATTTTCTTTTTTCTGATAATTTCCTCAACCTCTCTTGTTAACCATGGTGGCTTTCTTTTGGACTGGGTGCTGCCTTTTCTAACCTGTGGAACACATTCCAGCTGAGCTTTTATTACTGTGTTTTTAAATAACCTCCAAGTATCCTGGACAGTTTTGACTCTCTTGATTTTCCCTTTCAGCTTCCTGTGCACTATCCCCCTCATCTTTGAGAAATTTCCCTTTCTGAAGGCGAATGTAACTACATTAGTAGTTGCCACTTGTTCGCATGCTGAGATACTGAATCTGACAGCATTGTGGTCGCTGTTCCCTATCGGCTCAACAACACTGACTTCCTGCACCAGGTCCTGGGTCCCACATAGAATTAGATCTAGGATCACCTCTCCCCTGGTTGGTTCCACAACCATCTGCTCTAAGCCACAGTCATTTAGCATATCCAGGAATGCTCTCTCCTTACTATGACCTGAACATGCATTTTTCCAGTTTATATGGGGATAGTTAAAATCGCCCATTACCACTACATTTTTGTTTTTGTTGGCCTCTCTAATTTCTTTTTCCATCTCAGAATCCTCTTGTGCACTTTGGTCAGGGGGACGATAATATATTCCTAATATTAAACTGTCCTTCACACCTGGTATTGATATCCACAGTGATTCTGAAGGGGAACCAGCTCCCCCTGCATTGTCTATTTTATGTGATACTATGCTCTCTTTGATGTAAAGGGCAACTCCACCCCCAATGCGCCCTGTCCTATCCTTCCTATAGAGCCTGTAGCCTGGTATAACAGCATCCCACTGGTTCTCCTCATTCCACCATGTCTCTGTAATGCCCACTATATCAAAGTCCTCCTTCAAAACTCTGTACTCTAGCTCCCCCATTTTAGGTCGAATGCTTCTACTATTAGCATAGAGACACCTGTATACTCTGCCTGTAAGGAATTCCATAGAAGCAGAAATAAAAGGCTCTTTGGTGAAAAAAGACCGTTTATTCAGACATCTTAGAAAGCTCAAGTACACGCAGTGGCAGGAATGACACTTCCCGCCAGAAGCACAGGTTATATCTCTATTCATCCCATCCCCCTCCCGGCTTCCCATGGGAACGGAGACCTCATCTCCCGCGCAGAGATAAAGTCTCCGCCGATGAAGCTGGCCCATCGCCCGGGCTGTGGAATGTACTCAAGGTTAGGCGGCTGCTCTTACCATCAACACCATTGAAACCTTTACACTCTGCCTCCCTTAAAGAAGACCCCTCCCCCCCAGGTTTATGCGGAAAGGCGCGGTGGAAAGCAGAAATAAGGGTGGGGGCGTCAATATTTTCGGAATAAACCCATTGATTATACCCAGAGGAATATCCCACCCAAGAGACTAAATACTGCAAGCGTTTGCGAATAAAGCGAGAGTCCAGGATGGCGTCAATTTCGTAGTGCTTGTGGCCATCAATAATAGTTGGTGGGGGTCTCTCCGGCGGGTCGTGCCAGGCATCGGAAGCGGGAGCCTCCTTGAGTAAACTGGAATGGAAGACAGGATGAATGTTACTAAGAGAGTTAGGCAAATCCAATCGGGCAGTGACATCATTAATCACTTTAGTAATCTGAAAAGGTCCCACAAATCTTTTGCCTAGTTTGGAAAATTTATGCACGTCTCTGAGATTTTTGGTAGACAAATACACCCAAGCGCCCACACGCAGAGGAAAATCCGAGCGGTGCTTATCCGCTTGCAGCTTTTGGGAGTCCTTAGCCTGTTGTAAGGCGGTCTGGACCGATTTCCATCCCTCGGCTAGGGATGAAATCCATTG
Organism: Sphaerodactylus townsendi; assembly: GCF_021028975.2. Lineage (NCBI taxonomy): Eukaryota > Metazoa > Chordata > Lepidosauria > Squamata > Sphaerodactylidae > Sphaerodactylus > Sphaerodactylus townsendi. The sequence continues at coordinate 8,148 of NW_025950711.1, forward strand.
TTGAAACTCTGGAGGATCCAAAGCTGTTGCGGGAAGTTGCGGCAACGGCGGGAACGAGCGACCAGACACAATTTCAAAGGGGGTTTTCTTTGTACTGCTATGAACCGCATTGTTATAGGCGTACTCCGCAAACGGAATGAGCTCGCACCAATTGTCTTGGTGATAGTTGGTGTAACAACGTAAATACTGCTCTAGGGTTCTGTTCGTTCTCTCCGACTCACCGTCACTTTGAACGTGGTAGGGGGCGGCGACCGCCGGGGCGGCCCCCAACAAGCCCAAAAACGCCTTCCAGAACTTAGAAATGAATTGGGGGCCGCGGTCGGAGACCACCTTAACGGGGGCGGAGTGCAGACGGTAAACATGTTGAATGAACAGCCGTGCTAACTTAGGAGCGGAGGGGATGGAAGCACATGGAATAAAATGGGCTTGTTTAGAAAATAAGTCCACCACCACCCACAAGACCGTGTTGCCATGACTTTCGGGCAAATCTGTAATAAAATCCATGGAGATGACTTCCCAAGGGCGGGAGGCCACCGGGAGAGGTTTCAACAGCCCATGGGGCTTTCCCGGAATGGTTTTGGCTTCTGCACAAACAGAGCAACCTTTAATATACGCCTCAATGTCCTTGCGCATTGCGCGCCACCAGAACTGACGGCGGGCCAAATGCAGAGTTTTCAGAAAGCCAAAATGTCCAGCCGAGCGGGCATCGTGGCAGGCTTCAAGAACCTGCTTGCGGAGGGGGGGAGGCACGTACCAACAATCCCCCCGCCGCCAAACTCCACTCTCCAAACGCAATTGGGAGTCACTTTCCTCCGCTGGAGGCTCGTGCAGCCCCGCCTCCTCGAGTTCCCGCAGGAAAGGAGAGACGAGGCTAGGAATGGGCGGTGAAGGAGGAGTGGACGTTTGAGATCGGGTGACAGCCAGTCCCAACTGGGAGGGGGAGAGAACAGTGCGTGGAATGTCCCGTAAGGCAGCTCCACCCCCCTCCCCGGGTAGGCGCGAAAGCACGTCAGCCAGTTTATTGGTTTTCCCGGGGAAAAAATGGACTGTGAAAGAGAAACGAGAAAAGAAATCGGCCCAACGGAGTTGTTTTGCGGACATCTTGAGGGGGGTGGAAAGAGCGGCCAGGTTTTTGTGATCCGACCAAACCTGAAAGGGGTGTTTAGCCCCCTCCAGCCAGTGGCGCCAAGTGGAGAGTGCTACTTTGATGGCTGCAGTCTCTTTATCCCCCACAGTCCAGTTGAGTTCAGCACCGGAGAATTTCTTTGATAAATAAGCACACGGAACCAGCCTACCATCTTTATTTTTCTGCAACAGGGCTGCCCCAAGCGCTTTGTCCGAGGCATCCACGTGAACCACAAACGGGAGATCTGGGTCAGGGTGCTTTAGGATAGGTTCGGTGGTAAAAGCAGACTTTAAGAGCTGAAAGGCTGTTTGACATTCTTCAGACCAGGAAAGGGGGGCCCCGGGCTTGGCGGACAGTGGATCTTTACCCTTAGTGCGTAAGAGGTCTGTGAGAGGGAGAGTCAGCTCAGCGAATTGGGGTATAAAGTCACGATAGAAATTAGCAAAACCCAGAAAAGATTGGAGTTCTTTGCGGTTGGTGGGGGCAGGCCATTGGAGGACCGCGTCAATTTTAGCAGGATCCATTTTTAAGCCCTCAGGCGAGATCCGGTAACCCAAATAGTCAATGGAGGTCTGGTGGAAACAGCATTTGGAGAGTTTGGCAAAGAGAGAGTTGTTGAGCAAGCGTTTCAATACCTCCCGAACCAATGCTTCATGCTCTTCTATGGTTTGTGAATAAATTAAAACGTCATCTAAGTATACCACAACTCCCTTGTACAATAAATCATGGAGAACTTCGTTGATGAGGGCCATAAAAGCCCCGGGGGCCCCACTTAACCCGAATGGCATTATTAAGTATTCAAACTGTCCAAACTTTGTGTTAAACGCAGTCAAGTGTTCATAGCCTTCAGCAATTCTGACTCTGTAATAAGCTTCTCTCAAGTCCAATTTAGTAAAGATGCGCCCTTTGCCCAGTGCATCTAAAAGGTCCTTGATCAAAGGCAAAGGATATTTATTGGACAGGGAGACTGCATTGAGACCTCGATAATCTGTGCAAAGCCGTAAAGACCCATCTTTCTTTTTTACAAACAAAACGGGAGCAGCGTGTGTGTGTTTGGTAGCCCGCCGTATGAACCCGCGAGCGAGGTTCTTGTCCAAGAAGGCACGAAGTTCCTTCTCTTCATTGGGACTCATACGGTAGATTCTACCTTTGGGCAGTTGCGCCCCTGGCTGTATAACGATTTTGCAGTCAGTGTCTCTATGGGGTGGCAACTGATCGCATTCTTGCTCCTGAAAAACTCTGGCTAGATCTTGGTACGCCGGTGGGATGCCAATAGAATCGGGAGCAATCGCTGATGAAGCCAGGGAGGGGGGTGTGTCAGGAGAAGTTGAGTTTTCCCCCCAATTCATGTGTTCACCGCAGGGAGGGTCAGTGAATTCTAAGATCCGTTCTTTCCAAATGAACTTTGGTTCATGTAACAATAACCATGGCATGCCCAAAACTATGGAGTGTTTGGCCACTGGCGCCAAAATAAAACTAATTTTCTCCCAATGGTCGGCGCAACGGAGGAGAACCGGTTGTGTTTTGAACTGGGCCGGTCCTTCGTTCCCGAGAGGGCTGCCGTCCATTTGGGTGAATGGTATGGGCTTAGCCAGGGGAATTTGGTCCAGACCTAGCTCCTCTGCCACCTGGGGCCGCATTAAGCAATGGGAGCAGCCAGAATCCACAAGGGCCGAGGCTATAATGCGAGTATGTTTAGCGGGGTTGGCCAGAAACGCTTGGACAGTAATGGGAGCGCTGCCTTCACTCACCGCGTCAGGAGTCGGACCCATATCCATGGGGGCTGAAGAAAGGCAAACAGCTGCTTCCCCCTCCTCTGGGTCGCCTTCGATGACCGCCTTAAAAGAGCCCGTCGGAGGCGGCCCCGACTTGTGTGGTGGCTTGGCAGATGGGGTGCGCGTGGCTGGAGTGGTTGGTTTTTGTTTCTTCGGACAGTTGGCGGCTAGATGACCTGGTCCTCCGCAGTAAAGGCACAATCCCAGTCGGCGACGGCGCTCAGAGGTGGTCTCGGTGGGGGCGGCTGGGCTTGCCTTGGTGGACGCAGTAGCAGGCTTCGGGCGTGGGCGGCCTCCGGCACGAGCGTATTCCAAGCGAGACGCCACCTGGGATCCCAACTGGATCCAATCAGCAATAGTGCGAGGAACCCGAATTAAAAACACCGTTTCACGCAGCTTGCCGTCAACAGCATCTGAGAAGTATTCGCATTTCATGCGTTCAGGCCACTCAGGAGGGAGTCGAGCAGCCGCCGCACGAAATTCACGGGCAAATTCTGCAAACGGTCGGTTGCCCTGCTGGATAGTTTTGATGGTGCGGATAGCCTCATTTTCGGCGCCCGGATCTTGGAAGCGCGCTCTCAAGGCTTGGAGGAATGCGGGCACCGTGCGAGAGTCTTCATCTTGTAAATCCAAAAGGGTCACAAACCAGTCGGCTGCTGCCCCATCCAGGACTGAGCCGATGTCCCGTATCTTTTCGCGCTCAGACCGGTATAAATCATCATAGTCTTCCATGTGGGCATCGAGTTGCAAAATGAAGTAGGGAAGCTTGGAAGCGGTCCCATCAAAACGGGCAGGTATCGGGGGCCTATAGTAACCCCTTTCCACGGCTCTTGGCGCCGGCAGGGGCGGCGGTGGCACGGGTTGAGCAGGTTGGGCGGGCAGCGGTTGCACGGGGGGGGCCGGGATCGGAGGCGGTATCAGTGCCGGTGCCGCTGGCGTTTGGGTGGCAGGACCCAGCCACGTTGCCCCTCTGGCACCGGCAGTATCAGTAACAGCATAGACTCCAACTTGGGGCTTCCTGGTCTGCTGCCTCCTCAGTTCCCTCTCCAACGCAGCCAGCTCTCTCTCCTTGCGGGTCAATGCATCCTGGTGCGCATGCAGGGCTGCTTTTTCTCGTTCCAATTTAGCCAGTTCGTCCCGTTTAATAGCTGCAGTAAGCTCACTTTGCGTACGCAAGGCCTGAACGCTTTCGCGTTGCCGCTGTAAATCCAGTCTGGAGTGTTCCAGGACCTTATCATGGACTGACAGATTCTGCGCATATTGTCGTTGGAGCGCATCTTTGGCACGGTCCAACTCGAGTTGGACTTCTTTGCGTTGCTGTTCCCGGTCCCTCTGCAGGTTTTCGCGCTCTTGCTGCAACTGTGCCCGTTCCTCCTCCCATAGCTGGCGTTCACGGGTCCATGCTTCTTGGGCATCTCGCAGTCGGCCCACTTCCTCATCCCAGTTCTCTTTCGATGGGAGAGGGAACAGATCCGGCTGGGAGTGCAGGCTTTCTTCGGTCTCTTCCTCGTCTGGAAGCGAGACATCGGAGACACCGTAGCCACCGGTGGCTCCCTGGGGTGCAGCCGCTGACCCGGGATCAGGGGGGTCCGATCGGGAGACGGTACGGACACCCCTCCCAATCCCAGGTTTAGTCCCAGTGTCCTTCGGACGGGCCCCAGTGCTGTGCCACGGTGGTTCTTTGGGAGCATCACCAAAATACGAGTCCAGGAATCGTTCAATGGACTCCTGGGTTGCCGCATGAAAGGTGGTCAGGCCCGTCTCCTCCATGACAGGTTGCATCTGAGGTTTGTAATCCATACGAAAACGGGTAGAGATCCGATCCACAGGCGCTCGATCCATAGACAGCGCCCCAAACGACTCATGTAAGTCTCCATGGTCGTCGTCACATCCCTCGTTCCAACGGAGTAAAGGAAGACTCGTGCTGATACGAGGACGGGAAAGAGTCACCAGCGAGACCCGTTCTCCCGCCGGTTCCTCCAGATCCAGAAGGGAAAGGTCGGAGCCCTCTTTGGGGGCTACCGCACCTTCCGCAGTAATATTCAACCTCTCCATGCCGAGACACCAGAGGTCCACTGCACTAGGGATATAGATGAATTAGGATTCCTGCCACAATGTAAGGAATTCCATAGAAGCAGAAATAAAAGGCTCTTTGGTGAAAA
>NW_025950712.1:0-13208 GCF_021028975.2 Sphaerodactylus townsendi
GATAGATAGATAGATAGATAGATAGATAGATAGATAGATAGATAGATGGCTAGATGGCTAGATGGCTAGATGGCTAGATGGCTAGATGGCTGGCTAGATGGATGGCTAGATGGATGGCTAGATGGATGGCTAGATGGCTAAATACTACTACTACTACTACTACTACTACTACTACTACTACTACTACTACTACTAATAATAATAATAATAATAATAATAATAATAATAATAATAATAATAATAATAATAATAATAATAATAGAGGTAACAGTTTCAGGGTAATGGAGCTACAAGAGGAGGTGACCAGTGTGCTTTACACATGCTGCCACTGGCAGACCTGAACGCATCCAAGATTAGCATGATGACTTTTTTTTTAAAAGACAGAATTGGGACACTGCGTATCCACCCAAAAGCAAGCTACCCACAAGCGATGAGTGTAGGAGTGAGGGGGCACACCTTCCACACAGAGACACTCTACAATTTCCCCATAGTCTCTATGGTAAAGACTCAATGGGGAGTGACCTGGCGCAGAGCTCCAAACCCTTTCTGAGCAAACATTTTGCCTGATTTGAGCAGGGGCGTACCGCCCAGGGGACATATGGGGTCAAATGTCCCTGGGCTGCAGCCATTTAGTCACGTGGGGGGCGGGAAATCACCCCCACATCCCTCCTCCTCTCCCTGGGTCCACACACTGTCCATACAAAAATGTTGTTTGGTTGTGGTGGGGGGAGGGTGGCCGCCCATATGTGGGGGAGGGGGACTCAGATTTTGCACCAGGCAACATTTTCTCTAGATACGCCTCTAGATTTGAGCAGAAAGGACCATTGTTTAGTGTAAACACCAAGAGTTGTTTCAATGAGAGAGGCCTCTCCCGATCCCCATTTTTAACTGCAAAACAAGTCTCTTAAACACGGCTCCAAATACCAGAGGCAAATCCCTGGATAGTGGCGTCAGCATCGAGACAGCTGCATTTCTTTCAATTTGTTTTTTTTAAAAAAAATAATTCTTACTCTAATAACTATTAATCTCTCTTGACTTACACTAAATTTAACATCTCAGTGGCTGTTTTCCTTCGGGTCTGGCAGCTGTCATATTTCTCCTCGGAATTGGGTCTTGAGACTCCCCCTCGCATTTATTTGGTAAGTGCGAGTTATTATGTGAAGTGGAATTACTTGTGACATTTTCCAAAGCTATGAATAATTACGCGACGCCACAAACGTGACCGAGTTTTTGCATCGCCATGACATTTCAATCCCCGTAACAAGTTGATGCAACCCCTTCCTCTGTCAACAAAAACACGAAAGATGTCACTCTTTAGTGAACTCTCTCGAACATAGGAGTCTTAAACGCCTAATAAAGGTGGTTGTTGTTGTTAAACATAGGTGTCAAACTCGCCGCCCTCCAGATGTTATGGACTACAGTTCCCATGATCCCCTGCCAGCATCATGCTGGCAGGGGATGATGGGAACTGTAGTCCATAACATCTAGAGGGCGGCGAGTTTGACACCTGTGCTCTAGAAGCTTCCAACGTGAGCAACCTCTCTCCTCCACCAAGTTTGCAGTATAGTGACAGAAGCAGTGGGCAAAAAGATTTCTTGCTCTAATATATTTTTGCACAGGGCAGTCCAAAGCAAAAACTCACTGGCTACAATGGAGAAGTGTAACTGTTTGCATGATTGCGATAAGCGATCACATTTCAAAATGTTGCCAATATGATCCGGGAGGTGCACTTCGTCTTTGGCCCTTTCCACACAAACCTTGCAAAACATTTTGAGTCAGGAAATAAAATGTTCCCCCTTACATCCCGAAAACCAGCTACTTCCAGGTTTCCAGGAAGTGAGGTCACAGGAAGTGCATGACTTAAGCTGCCCCGTGTCTCTTCCCATAAGCATGTCTCGGCAACCCTTAGACCTCTTCTGCACATGCAGAATAATGCACTTTCAATCCACTTTCAATCCACTTTGAAGCTGGATTTTACTGTGCGGAATCACAGAATCCACTTGCAAACAATTGTGAATTATGGATTGAAAGTGCATTATTCTGCACGTGCGGAAGGGGCCTCATTGTTCTTTATGTCCCTTTCCACACAAATTACCTAAAAGTTTCTAAAACATTTTCAATCCCCCCGCCCCTTATCATGACATTAGTCCACACTCACTCACTCGAAATGATTTTATTTTTAAAAAAATTGGGGCGGGTAATCTTGGAAGCATCGATTGTACCAGTTACGAGAATCAGAGCAAGAAGCTGTGAAGAATTGAAGCATCTGTTCAACAACTGAGTAAAAAAAAGTGAAAAAAAACATGTAATGGTGGCCATGAATCGTTTCGAGAAGATGAGTGTAGACTAGCATCATGGTAAGAAGAAGAGTTTGGATTTATATCCCCCCTTTCTCGCCTGTAGGAGACTCAAAGGGGCTTACAATCTCCTTGCCCTTCCCCCCTCACAGCAAACACCCTGTGAGGTAGGTGGGGCTGAGAGAGCTCCGAGAAGCTGTGACTAGCCCAAGGTCACCCAGCTGGCGTGTGTGGGAGTGCACAGGCTAATTTGAATTCCTCAGATCAGCCTCCACAGCACAGGTGGCAGAGTGGGGAATCAAACCTGGTTCCTCCAGATTAGATACACGAGCTCTTAACCTTCTACGCCACTGCTGCTCCTAAACGTGGGGGGATTGGAAATGTTTTAAATGGGTTGTGGTACATTGTGCGGAAAGGGCCAGAAAAAAGAAGGGTTGCCCAAACGTGGGAAGGAACATGGGGCGGGCACCATCATGACATCACTTCCTGGGAAACCTGGAAGTATCTGATAACACTCTTGGGGTTCCCCCCAAAGTTATGTCATGGCGCACATGATCCCTAGGAGCAATTGGCAAGAACCAGCATTCCCAGTAACAGCTGGACTAGGCCTCTGGAAGCCGCGCTGCCATTTCTAGTTTCCCCCCAGAGCGAGCAATAATTCCATCTTTTAAAAAAAAATAGTGTCACAGTCATTCAAAGACACGGCACTAAAACGTGGCGCTCAAACACATTTCGACTTTATTACAGACCCTCTTCCCAGCGACCTGTATTTATAAGGGGGCCTCAGATCTATCAGCTTGGGTTACAAAACCCATTTGGAAGGAGATTAAAAGAAGGGACGCGGGTGTCAAAACAGCCCTGTCATTTCTAGTAAATATTTCCGGCATCACAGACTTCACCCCGAGCTTCAGCCACAAGTTCACAGCGGACGTAAAATGGAAGTCGGGTAATGGGTTTCGTCCTTATCGTTTGATGTTTTCAGACTTGAAAGGGTCTGAACAACTCGTTCCACTTTTCAGGCTCTAGGGGTGTTGTTGCCATTTTTAAATGAGCGCTCTGCAAACAAAATATCACGGCTTAACCGAGTTGCAACTTCTCCGAGAGCAGTTTGGACGATGAAAGGTGGGGAATCTAGGTCACGAATCTGGATCGAGCATGTGTGCGTGTGCTGCCAGTTCACGGCCAATTTATGGTCACCCCGAAGGGTTTTCAAGGCAAGATACATTGAGTAGTGGGATCAAGTATGTACCACACACCAGAAGAAGAAGAAGAAGAAGAAGAGGAGGAGGAGGAGGAGGAGGAGGAGAAGAGGAGGAGGAGGAGAGGAGGAGGAGGAGAAGAAGAGGAGGAGGAGGAGGAGGAGAGGAGGAGAGGAGGAGGAGGAGGAGGAGGAGAGGAGGAGAAGAAGAAGAGGAGGAGGAGGAGGAGGAGAAGAGGAGGAGAAGAAGAAGAAGAAGAAGAAGAAGAGGAGGAGGAGAAGTAGTAGAAGTAGAAGTAGAAGTAGAAGTAGAAGAAGAAGAAGAAGAAGAAGAAGAAGAAGAAGAAGAAGAAGAAGAAGAAGAAGAAGAAGAAGAAGAAGAAGAAGAAGAAGAAGAAGAAGAAGAAGAAGAAGAGGTTGGATTTATACCCCACCTTACTCTCCTGCAAGGAGACTCAAGGCGGCTTACAGTTTCCTTTGCCTTCCTCCCCCCACAATAGACACTTTCAGAGGTAGGTGAGGCTGAGAGTGTGGAGAGAACTGTGACAGGCCCAAGGTCACCCAGCAGGCTTCATGTATAGGAGTGGGAAAACAAATCCAGTTCACCAGATAAAAGTGCTCCGCTCATGTGGAGGAGTGAGGAATCAAACCTGGTTCTTCACATTAGAGTCTACCTGCTCTTAACCACCCCATATTAGAGTCCACCTGCTATGTGGTAGCATAGTACTTTATGTGGCACCCTATGTGATAGCCATAAGTCAACTGTGACTTGATGGCACAGTGTGGCATAGTGGTTAAATTTGGTGGACTCTAATCTGGAGAACTGGGTTTGATTCCCCACTCCTCCTCCTGAAGTCTGCTGGGTGACCTTGGGCCAGTCACAGTTCTCTCAGAACTCTCTCAGCCCATGGGGAAGCAGGCAATGGCAAACCACCTTCGAATGTCACTTGCCTTGATAACCCTACATGATCCCCATAAGTCAGTTGTCACTTGAAGGCACTTTCTACCACCTCCCCATCGGTGTCAAACTCGCGCCCTCCAGATGTAGTCCATAACATCTGGAGGGCCACGAGTTTGAAACCTGTGCAGTACACCCTTCTAAGTCCACTGATCTAGAACTGAAAATGGTGTTACTCTGCTTACAAAAACTCTTTTAACTGACCTCGTAGGAGATAAAGTTACAATTAAAGTATCCTCCGTCGTAAATTCCAAGCCAAGTCGGAAAAAAAATTCAGCACCCCACTGTGGATAAAGCAAATCACCCAACCTTATTTGTTTACATGTCTATTTGCTTCCTTCCAGTTTCCTCCAGATTTTTCACACCGGGTTTCCTCCGAGCAGGCGCATGAATTAAATCTCTCCCGAAACCAGAACGGCTGTAATAGGGTTTTTTAAATGCCGCGTGCATTTTCGTAGAGCGAGATTAAACAGCTCTCCGTAGTATACAAACGGCAGGGAGATTTAATTCCACCTGCTGGAGTAGCTATTCCTATCCGACCCTTCTTCCCAGCATGCTGATTTCATTCCTCCCTCCCCCCATCCCCCCAAAGCCCGCACTCGGCACATCTTGTTTCTATCAGAAGGTGATTTAGGAAGTGACAATTCTACACACATCATTCAAGGCATCTGCAGCTGCTTCCATGCTTGGTTGAGGAACCCATCTCTGAACCTTCCGAGGGCCTTCCGAGGGCCTTCCGAGGGTTCGGCAAGGAAAATTGCAATTGACCCTGAAGGGACCGGACTGGGCTTCCTTATTTACCCTTTCTAATTTCCAGCAACACCTGGTGCATGAAAAGATATTTTTTTGACAAAATTCGTCTTTGACTAATGAAGCTTGCAATCTTTCGAGGAAACCAAGTGTCCAAAGTGAATCCTAAATGTCCCTGTACCAAAGGCCTTCCCAACCCCTCCAATCCCACTATAAACCCCAAACTTATTGTCTCCACTGCAAAGTGGGTCACGGGATCGATTATGCGAATGAACGGGATCGATAGGAGTTTAGCCGTAATATATTAGGATATTAAACCGTGCCATGTTCTGGCTGCCGAAAAGCCCTTTTCCCCCCCTTTGTTGGACGAGAAAGGGAGGCACATCCCCCATCCCAGAAAAGGAAAATGTTTACACTGTTACATGCCAGGAAACTTGTGAAAAGAAGGCTAGGGTTGCCAGCTCTGGGCTGAGGAATTCCTGGAGATTTGCAGGCGGGCCTTGTGGAGGGGAGGGTTTGGGGAGGGGAAGGACCTCAATTGGAGTACAACGTCATAGAGTCCACCCTCCAAAGCTCTCCAGTAGAACTGACCTCCGTAGTCTGGAGTTGGCTTGTGATTCCAGGAACTCTCTAGCCCCCACTGAGAGGTTTGTAACCCTTGGTAGAAATAAGCACCGTGGAATCAATTTTTGGAAAAGGCATTATGTCATTTGCAGGGCTGCCAAGGTTGGGGATAGAAATCCCAGGGGACTAGGGCCCCTGGCTCAGTGAAAGAGCCTCTGTTTTGAATGCAAGAAGTCCCAGGTTAAGAACATAAGAACATAAGAACAAGCCAGCTGGATCAGACCAGAGTCCATCTAGTCCAGCTCTCTGCTACTCGCAGTGGCCCACCAGGTGCCATTGGGAGCTCCCATGCAGGATGTGAAAGCAATGGCCTTAAGAACATAAGGAAGAGCCTGCTGGATCAGACCAGAGTCCATCTAGTCCAGCACTCTGCTACTTGCAGTGGCCCATCAGGTGCCTTTGGGAGCTCACAGGCAGGATGTGAAAGCAATGGCCTTCTGTGGCTGTTGCTCTCGAGCACCTGGTCTGCTAAGGCATTTGCAATCTCAGATCAAAGAGGATCAAGATTAGTAGCCATAATTGACTTCTCCTCCATCAATCTATCCAAGCCCCTTTTAAAGCTATCCAGGTGAGTGGCCATCACCACCTCCCGTGGCAGCAGATTCCAAACACCAATCACACGTTGCGCGAAGAAGTGTTTCCTTTTATTAGTCCTAATTCTTCCCCCCCAGCATTTTCAATGGATGCCCCCTGGTTCCAGTATTGTGAGAAAGAGAGAGAAAGAGAGAACAACAGGTTCAACCCCCGGCATCTCCAGTTAAGGATCAGATAGTAGGTCATGTGAAAGACCTGCATCTGAGACCCAGGAAAGCAGCTGCCAGCCTGAGTTGGCAATACTGGCCTTGATGGACAGATGGTCAGATTCAGTATAAGGCTGGTTCATGAATTCATGTAGAAGGTCCATTCTCCTCCACATGCTCCTCCCCGGCATCTCCAGTTAAGGACCAGATAGTAGGTCATGTGAAAGACTTCTGTCTGCGAGCAACTGCCAGTCTGAGTAGGCAATACTGGCCTTGATGGATGGAAGTGTAACCCCCATGCTCAGAATGGGTTGACCCAGTAAGGGGTGGAGACTCAAAGCAGCAAGAGGCTGCAGCTTCATGTAGGGCCAGGGGACAACCTCATGTAGTTTGGAGGAGACAAGGCTACCAGACTCGGACCTTGATTTCTATAAGCCCTGAACACCTTGTTAAGGGTTTCTTTTTGTGGTTGTAATGAGTGAGAGTTCTCCTGGAAACCTTCATCATGTTGAATCCTGTTCATCAAGCCCTTGGAGTCTTCAGGAGCCAACCCACTTGCAAAGAAGAATTGGACTTGGCAGTATCAGCAGACTGTAACTAGAAGGAATTGAAAATGCAACCTGAGCAGGACCTTGAAGTGTGATGTTAAATGTTGATGTTATATGTTAAGAAAGTAAACCATTTTGTCTTTGAAAATTGTTGTTGCAAACTCATTCCAAGTTCTGCCCCACAGAACCCACAAGCTGAGGTTACAGAAGGTCAGAGTCATTATAAGCCCCAGTAGAGCTTATAACCGTGCAAATCCCACGCTTCGTGTGCCACTTGGACTGCATTTATGTACACAATGGGAGACCCTCGGCACCGCCTGTGAATCATGCTTATTTATCAATGCACAAATGAACTCTGGGAAAATGTGTATCTTTAGGAAACAATCAGGAAAAGGCAGCATCACGGATTCAACGCACACAAGGAGGAAGCCAAATTGAAATGGTTCGGAGGAGGCGTCCAACCAGTCAACCTGAGAAAATTTAAATCATCTTGTTTACAGGCATCCGACGCAATCATGCACGGAACGAGCGATCTAACCGCTTTCCCCCGTGACCCCTTTCCACGGCTTTGTGGGTTCGCACCGCTGCCACCAATTCTGTGATCTCCTCTTGTAGTATCAGTGGCATGCGCTGCTGTTTGCTTCCCGGATACGAAGCCGAAATGGGCCAGGGGACAGCGATGCCGACTGTCAGCCACACGTCAAAAAAGGACCGGAGAGGCCTGCTCCGGGCAGAAGCGCAAGCTGGGTGGAAATGCGTCCTGAATGACCTGCCGCTGCTGAAACCCGGCGGAACTGCTGCAGGTGACGTGACGTCAGGCAACCTCTCTAGAGCAGCCGACCCCGTGCAAGATGCTGAGGCCGCAAACCAGTGGCTCATATGACGGGCGGCTGAGCGGGACACTCAAGGGCACAGAGGAGCCTTTCTCCATTTCATTCGTTCAGACTTTGCTGCCTGAGGTGACTGAACAGGCCAGGGATTTGAGCTGTGTCAAACCAGCCGTTGCTGTTCCTGTTTCTCTGGTTCTGTCTCTTTCATGGCAATGGCACACATCAGTTTTATCTCATCTCTCCCCAAAACACAACCAATTCATTTTGTTTTGGCCCACCAAGGATTGGTGGGAGATACGTGGGAAGAAGGTCTTGCTGAAACCAGATCCAGCTTTTTTAAATTTTAAATTTAATTTTAATTTTTGTAGCCTGCTTTTCTCTGCCAGCATGGCGCAGTCATTAAAAGGGGTGAACTCTAATCTGGAGTACAGAGTTTGATTCCCCGCTCCTCTTATCCAGTGAACTGGATTTGTTTCCCACCTCCCTCACATGAAGCCTGCTGGGTGACTTTGGGCTAGGCACAGTTCTCTCAGAACTCTCTAAGCCTGCCTACCTCACTGGGTAAATGTTGTGGGGAGAGAAGGGAAGGAGTGTTAAGCTGCTTTGAGACTCCTTACAGGAGAGAAAGGTGGGTTATAAATCCAAACTCACCTTCTCTTCTTATTGTGAACACAGGAATAGAAAATAGCTAAATGCTTACAATTGGGGTATTTCCCCCCAGAAAATATTTGTTTCATTTGAAAACTAAAACAAAATTAGCCTCATACTGATATGAAGTGTTGCCCAGAAACCAGAAATCAAGGTTCTGTTGCCCAGAAACTAATAGGAATGTTTCCATAATTATTTTCATTGGAATTATATTGCAATCTCAAATTATCTTTTGGGGGGGGGGATGGAATTGATTACATTCTCCATTGTTCCAGTTTTTTAAAATGTTTAGAGCACAGATGTCAAACTTGTGGCCCTCCAGATGTTATGGACTACAATTCCCATCATCCTCTGCCAGCATGATGCTGGCAGGGGATGATGGGAACTGTAGTCCATAACATCTGGAGGGCCGCGAGTTTGACACCTATGGTTTAGAGTAACGTGCATGTGTAATTTTTCTCTGCCTTCCCTTCATCCATGCAGGTGCACGTGAATGAAACACTGCCACAAAAAAAGTACACTGCAAAACACTGCAAAAAAAGTACACTGCAAAAAAGCAATCTTGGCGAGGCTTTATAGTGGTATTGCTTGCTCGTGCAGAGCGCTTTAAAAACGTTCAGGATCAAATAGGCACAGCGCTACAATGCTGAGATGAAATTGGTACGGTCATACGCATAAACACATCCGGATTGCTTTTTTTGTGGTGTCTTGTTAATGAACGTATGTGCATCAAGAATTTAGCAGGGAGAAAAGATGCCCGCGAACCTGGGAGGGGGAAAAAACCGGAAAGCAAACAGCACGTTCTCCGATTCTGAGCATGAGCTCTTTTCCGCCCCTTTCCAGTTTACACCTGATTTCTGGAAGCGGAAAAAAAATCCCAATTAAATTAGAACGAAGAAAGAGTAATATGTAAGACAGGGAGACGTGCGGGATCAATAAATCAAATTTGCACAGAGCGTCGGCCTAGAGCTAAGCCCCATTAAAAGTGAGAGTTCAAAGGAAGATCAACCCACCCAGGAATCTGCAGAGAGCATTAAGTATGGAATCTGTGGGGATTCCAGCGTACCAGACACTCTAGAAGTGTCATCCTAAGAAGAGTTTGCTTCCATGAACTTGGAAGAGTTTAATAACCCTGCTTAGCATAAGCATAGGGCCTGCAGGGGACATGGCTAAGGTTACCAGATGGTCACCTTTGCCAACCGGGACAAGTGGGCGGGTGGGCGCGCACGTGCGTGTGCAGCCACAGGAGCACACTGCCTTTTGGGGTGCTCCCGTTTCCCGCCCTGTGAAAGGGTGGGAAACGGCAGCGCCCCAAAAGGCCATGCGCTCCTGCGGCCGTGCGGGAGGCTGCCGAACTGCCTTGCGCCCCAGAAGGCAGTGCGGCAGCCTTCCAAAACCCGGGACATTTGAAAAAACCCGCGGGACGCGGGACAAGTTGTTTCAAGGCGGGACTGTCCCGCCAAAAGCGGGACGTCTGGTCAGCCTAGACATGGCTCGACTGCACAGCGTCTGTTTGGCATGCAGAAAGTCCCAGGTTCAAACCCAGGTAGTATCTCCAGTTTAAAAAAAGGACCAGGCAGCAGGTGACATGAAAGATTTTTGCCCAAGATCCTGCAGAGCCGTCGCCAGTCTGAACAGACTGACCAATTCCGCACTCGTCACCGAAAACGCTTGCAGAACATTTGCAAAACATTTTCGATCTCCGCTCTGGTTGTCCACACTCGCCCCCTCGAAATGATTTCGGGCCGTCATTTTGTCTTCCCCCATTTTTAAAAATCTCTGTGGCCCCTTCCGCACAGGCAGAATAATGCACATTCAGTCCACTTTCGCAATTGTTTGCAAGTGGATTTTGCTCTTCCGCACAGTCAAATCCAGCTGCAAAGTGCATGGAAAGTGGATTGAGAGTGCACGTGTGGAAGGTGCTTGTGGAATTGATGTTTCACTGCCTCGTAGCTCGGGTAGTCGGAATCTCAAAGACTTTATCCCCAAAATTAAAAAAAACAGAAATGATTAAAATAAACAGGTGCGAAAGAATGGAGGAGCTCAGGGGGGCAATGAAAAATGGTGCCGAGCAGAAAGTTTGGGGATGGCAGAGAGGCATGGGAAAAGTTTTAAAGAGTTCGCAGAGCCCTGAAAACGTTTTGAAAACATTTCAGCCGAAAGTCTCGCTAGAAAAGAGGATGTGTTTGACAGGTTGCAAATGAAAAGTTTGGGGGTGGAAACCATACAGCACTCGACGGAGGAGACGTTTTATTTCCTGCTTCAAGACTTTTTATTTTGGATTTAATTCGGAGAACTGGGTTTGATCGTTTGCCAAGAAAGGTATCTGCATTTGTATCTTGGTTTGATTTCCCACTCTTCCACACGAGCAGTGGACTGCAATCTGGAAAACTGCGTTCGATCCCCCACTCCTACACATGAAGCCCGCTGGGTGATCTGGGGCTAGTCACAGTTCTCTCAGAACTCTTTCAGCCCCACCTATCTCACAAGGTGCCTGTTGTGGGGATAGGAAGGGAAGCCGTTTGCAAGCCTTAAAGATAGAGAAAAGCAGGGTATAATAAACGGACTCTTCTTGTTTTAATGTGATTTCTCAAAATACTGGAACCAGGGGGCATCCATTGAAAATGCTGGGGGGGAAGAATTAGGACTAATAAAAGGAAACACTTCTTCACGCAACGTGTGATTGGTGTTTGGAATATGCTGCCACAGGAGGTGGTGATGGCCACTAACCTGGATAGCTTTCAAAGGGGCTTGGACAGATTTATGGAGGAGAAGTCGATTTATGGCTACGAATCTTGATCCTCCTTGATCTGAGGTTGCAAATGACTTAGCAGACCGGGTGCTCGGGAGCAGCAGCAGCAGCAGCAGCAGCAGAAGGCCATTGCTTTCACATCCTGCCTGTGAGCTCCCAAAGGCACCTGGTGGGCCACTGCGAGTAGCAGAGAGCTGGTCTAGATGGACTCTGGTCTGATCCAGCAGGCTCTTCCTTATGTTCTTAAGGCCATTGCTTTCACCTCCTGCCTGTGAGCTCCCAAAGGCACCTGGTGGGCCACTGCGAGTAGCAGAGAGCTGGACTAGATGGACTCTGGTCTGATCCAGCAGGCTCTTCCTTATGTTCTTAAGGCCATTGCTTTCACCTCCTGCCTGTGAGCTCCCAAAGGCACCTGGTGAGCCACTGCGAGTAGCAGAGTGCTGGACTAGATGGACTCCGGTCTGATCCAGCAGGCTCCTTCTTATGTTCTTATTTATGCTCTCATGCACAGCTATGCTCTTCCACCCCTCTGCACTAGACAAACAAGACAATTCCTGCCACAAAGATCAAAAAGTCTTTTGTCTCACATCAGAAATCACAAATTCGAAAACCAGTGGGGAAACGTTTCAACCTTCCAGGACGCTCAGCTACTGACTTAAGAGGAGCGGTTCTCTGACAAAGGAATTTCAAAGGGAGATTAGACAGAGAGGCGGCTGAATTATAACTGATAATGAAGCTCAAGGCAACACCTTCTCTTGGGCTGAATAGAGATTTGGAATCCCTGTCTCATTACCAAAGCTGACTTATCCGTGCCTGCTACCACTCTGCATATCACATTTAATCTGATCATGCCTGCTATTGTGACTCACCTGCTATTCACATTTACGTGCTGCTACTGTTGGGGGGGGGTTGAATTCATTCTTCTCTGTTTAAGGACTGATGGACTCATAATCTAACAGTCTCTGAAGATGTGAGCTGGCGCTCACAAAACCTTATGCCCTGCCGAAAATCTTGTTATTGTTGTTGTTGTCGTCGTCGTTGCTGTTGTTGTTGTTGTTGTTGTGCTGATGATGATGATGATGATGATGATGATGATGATGATGATGATTATTATTATTATTATTATTATTATTATTATTGGATTTAATATACCGCCCTATCCCCGAAGGGCTCAGGGCGGTGAACAATATAAATATAATATATAAAACTTGCATACAATTTAAAAACAGATCTAAAAATTACAGAAGGCTTGCTCTCACGTTTACACAAAGCAAGACTCCTAACAGACTGCTCCAAATTAAAGAGCACTTGCAGAAAAAATATGATATCCTTGTGGTAAGAATGTTTAAAGACTCAGTGATGAACAAGCTGATTGGAAGGGAATCTAAGAATATAGTACCAAAACTTAGTCTCCCAATTCAAGGTTTAGTGAAAGACTGGAATCAATTAGTATCACAATCCTTTCTGGATCAACAGCTCACTCACCCCAAACAGGAACAGAGGTTTAATGGGAGATAATCAACCTATCACCACAGGGATATTAAATAGACAACAAAGAAAAGAAAGTCCAAAGAAGACATCACAGGACAGGGGTGGCCTGATTCTAATGAGAACGAATTGAATCATTGACAATTCCAGTTCTAGCTTACATTAACTCCATGACATTAGCCCTCGCAGCTCCCTTGCATGAAACTCTAAATCAAAAGCAACAACAACTGTCAAAGCCCCTCTCAAAAAAATGTATGTATGAGTGGGAGGTGGACCCAAAACCCATGGAGGCTTTATATCCTTCATGCACCCAAAATAACAGCCTAAATCATGGGCGAATACACTAACTACTTGAACCCAGCTGGACCGACTCCC
>NW_025950713.1:0-13205 GCF_021028975.2 Sphaerodactylus townsendi
TTCAGGAACTACAATTCCCATCAGCCTCTGTCAGCATGGCCAATTGGCCATGCTGGTAGGGGCTGATGGGAATTGTAGTTCCTGAACATCTGGAGAGCCGCAGGTTCCCTACCCCTGGGCTAGCGCAATCTCATCCGAAGCTAAGCAGGGCCTGCCCTGGTTAGATGAGGGACCACCAAGGAAGGCAAAGGCAAGAAGTGGCAAACCATCTCTGAACATCTCTTGCCTTCATCTGGATGGTCCAGACTAGCTCGATCCCACCAGAGCACAGAAGCAGGGTCAGCCCTGGCTGGCACTTAGATGGGAGACCAGTGAGGAATACTAGGGTTGCTACGCCAAGGCAGGCAATGGCAAACCACCTCTGTTTTTCTCTTCTCTTGATCTGGAATTTTTATCCAAGCTTGTCCTAATCTTGTTACACAATAAAATCTCGAAATCCCAAGCGCAATCATCCACGGTGAGTTATGGAAAGAATTCACGGAAAGTCCAGACCACTTGGAATAATCTCTTGTTTGAAAATACTGTAAAATGTCACCGTATGTCAGTTGTGACTTGACAGAACTTTGAACACGCAAACAGAGGAGAACTGTACAGAACTCTATTAAATCATTCACTAAATAGCAGTAAATCTGCTCCCAGCTTCTGGTAGAATAAGGACAAATCAGATTTTTTAAAAGAAAAAAATCACTACTGATTTAGTTCTCCCTGTTTGCCCCTGGGGACACAAGACAACACGCCAAGGAGGATTCTTAGATGCCCGTCTCCCTTATCCAGGCAACGAGAAGACACAGAACTGCTGAATTTCCTTGACAGCCAGCCCCAAGTCAATTGGTCGCAGAAGTCCTATGACAGTGGTGGCGAACCTTTGGCACTCCAGATGTTATGGACTACAATTCCCATCAGCCCCTGCCAGAATGGCCAACTGGCCATGCTGGCAGGGGCTGATGGGAATTGTAGTCCATAACACCTGGAGTGCCAAAGGTTCGCCACCACGGTCCTATGAGAAAGGGAGCACACAACCTAAAACCATACTGATCAGAAGTGTGAAAAAATACTGTGTTTCCCCGAATATAAGACAGTGTCTTATATTAATTTTTGCTCCCCAAAATGCGCTATGTCTTATTTTTAGGGGATGTCTTATTTTTCCGCTCCACATCTGTATTGGCTGCCTAGTGTGTCCTGTTTGACAGGTATGTTTGCTAAACAAAAACTTTGCATACGTCTTACTTTCTGGGACGCTCTTGAGTATCTAGTCACTTCAGCAAAACCTCTACTACGTCTTATTCTCAGGGGATGTCTTATTTTCGGGGAAACAGGGTAGGTATTATATGTGAAACAGGCATTTATGCAGGAACGAGACAGTTGTATTGTCAGGTCTATGATTCCTCAAATGACAAACTCTGGAGTTCATCAATCCGAAGACTTTATTGGAACAAACATTGAACCCCTGGCGTTTGCAAAGCCAGTTCTGACCCCCCCCCCCAAATGCCCACAGCTTTATTACCGGACTCGGGGTGGCGAACAACAGTTACACAAAATAACGTAATGCTATAACAATAACATTCCAATCCCTATCAGCAGTGGGGGATCGGAGGCCAAGCATTTGCAAAGAGACGGGAACAGAAAGGCACAGGGGACAGAAGTTACTGCAAGTGGGCTAACTCCAAAGGTCAACTTGCAACCAAGGGCATAAGAAGAAGAGTTTCGATTTATGCCCCCCCTTTCTCTCCTGTAGGAGACTCAAAGGGGCTTATGATCTCCTTGCCCTTCCCCCCTCACAACAAACAATTCTGGGTGGTGAGGTGGGTATTGGTGAGCTCCGAGAAGCTGTGACTAGCCCTAAGGCTTCCAAGTTGGCGCGTAGGGTAATGTGCTAATCTGAATTCCCCAGATAAGCCTCCACAGCTCAAGTGGCAGAGCGGGGAAGCAAACCCGGTTCTCCAGATTAGAATGCACCTGCTCTTAACCACTACGCCGCGCTGGCTCTGCAGTTGGGCTGGCAAACCTGTAGGAGGGCATGGAGAACTCCTAGAATTACTGTCAGGATGTCTGCCATGGGGGATGGGTTGTTACTGGGATGCTATGCTGCGCCAAGCTCTGCCGTTTTGCTATGTTTCTCTTCCGCAGCTGTCTTATCTGTAACCTTGGGGTTGGAAGAACTGAATCAGTGAATGCTGGTCTGTTTTATTTCACACGTTGCGGGGGTGGGGAGCACTGTTGATTATTATCAAACTGTTCTGAGGGGTGAGTGTCATCAGCAATAAAACCTTGGAGCTTTCAAGTTGTTCACTGTCTATGCAGGGGAGTCTTGACAATTACAATACATCGAGGGACTACGGAGATCAGCTCCCCTGGAGAAACTGGCTACTTTGGAGGGTGGACTCCACGGCATTATAGCCCGCCGAGGTCCCCTCTCCAAACCTCAACTCTAAGGCTCATTCCGCACAGGCAGAATAATGCACTTTCAAACTGCTTTCAGTGCTCTTTGAAGCTGTGTGCAAGGGTCGCATAAATCCACTTGGTAAACAGGAAAGTGAATAATGGTTTGAAAACGACATTCTATGCGCAGTGCTGAAGGGGTCTTTTATGCGTTCTCCGGTGAATTTCCCAACCAGAAAATTTCCCAACTTGCTTCAAAGAAAATGGTTACTTTGGAAGGTGGACCCTATGGTATACCCCACTGGGATCTCCTCTCCAAACCTCACCCCCTAAATCTGCAGGAATTTTCCCGATCCAGATCTGGTTGCCATGGCATGAAGCCAAGAAGCCACGCTGCAGCACCAACCAAGGGCCATTCCAAGGTGTTTCTTCTTCTTCGACACAACTTCCATAGTATTAAAACAGTCGGCCAGCACACAACGCAAGGGGAAACGTTCCCCTTTACAAAAGAATTGCCGACAACGGCAGCTGTCCAGAAAGAAAAACAACATCTCCCGAGTCATAATTTGCCAAAAAGAGGATTCCGGTGACAAGCACAATTGGGGGGCGGGGGGGGGGGGGGGAAATTGAAAGCTGTGACCAGGGGTCTGCAACCTGCGGCTCTTCAGTATCTTCCATGACTATAATTCTACTCAGCCTCTAAGCTAATAAGGCCAGAATCGGGCCACAATGCATGGCAGGGGTTGATGGGAATTGTAGTCCATGAACATCTGGAGAGCCGCAGGTTGCAGACCCCTGAACTAGACTATAACCGTTGCCTTTAACACTCACGCACGACACAAAACAGTTATTCTGTTTATCCATCCGTGGGGCTTCCATATTTCCCCCCTGTTGAGTTGGATCAAAAAAATAAAAACAATTCTCCTCCCCACCCCCACCAATCTTTATTCAACCTCAAAGTGGAGACTGTGAGGAGGTGCTTGTTATATCTGTGGTGGACACTGGGCCCCTGTAATGCAGCATCTAAAGTGTGGATACGCGGCTTCTGAAGAAGAGGGGCCGCTGTTTCAAGCCCTATGCCCCCCATAAGCCCTTCAGTATTCCTCCTTCTATCTCAGGGGTCTGCAGGTTGCAGTCTTCTATCTGAACTGCAGAACTCCGTACTGACCATGGTGAATGGATGGTTTAATTCTGCATAAGGTGCCTTCATGTGCTTCAGGGAGGCGTATTGAGGGCAGCGCTGAGTTTCTGCCTGGATACATAGTCTTTAGGTTCAAGCTTCCAGATACTTCCGGTATTAAAGCTGGTCATGTTTTAGGTCAGGGGTGGCCAACCTATGATCCTCCAGATGATCTCCGACTATGATTATACTTATCAGCCCCTTGCCCGCATGGCCGATCGGCCATGCTGGTCAGGGGCCGGGAATCTTCAATAAACCATGAACATCTGGAGGACTACAGGTTTTCACCCCTAATGAGGTGATGTGAAAGAGCCACCACTTGAGACCCTGGAGAGCAGCTGTTGGTCTGAGTAGAGTAGACAATGCCGACGTTGATGAACTGAGGCAGCTACGTGTGAGACGTGCAATCAGGGGAAGGACCGCGGCTCCCGGGTAGAGCATCTCTTGGCATGCAGAAGGTCTCCGGTTCAATCCCAGGCATTTCCAGCTAGAGGCAGCGGGCAGCCCCTTTAGCTAGAAATGTTGACACTCTTTTGCATGCCAGGAAAAGTGTCCATGTGTACAAATACCGCCATATTAAAAGTACTGGGGAGTTCCCAACTAGAGCACCCTGCTTTCAAGGGCCGCCCGGTACTTTTGAATAACTGCTCCAGTGAAATAACTGCAAAAGTGAAGAACTGCACGATGGATACCCTCTCCCCACCGACGTCTCTGCCCTCTTCATGGCTCTGACGCATGCAAGCTTTTGTTGAGTGCCAGTGTGGTGTATTGGTTAAAGTGCCAGATTAGCATCTGGAGGATCCAGGTTTGGGTCCCCCCCCCCATGTGTCCCACGGAAGCTTCCTGAGCCAGTCGCAACCTCTCAGCCTAACCTACCTCACAGGGCTGTTGGGAGGATAAATCAGAGGAGGCGAGAATGACATAAGTCGCTTTGGATCACCATTCAGGAGAAAGGCAATGTGGAAGAAAAGCAAATAAACAAAAATGAATTTTCAAAATTCAAGCCGCCCCCTACCAAAACGCTTCTTTCTTTGCCCCCCCCCCTCGTCACATGCCTGCTATCCTCCGTGATGTCCTACTCTGGATTCGATTAAACGCAGTCTGACCAGCTGTGCTCCATCTGGCTGAACGTGCTCTGACCGCTTGAGCCACCCTTCTAAGCAAAGCGTACTTCAAAAACCGACCAGCTGACACCTGAGCGGGAAAGTGGTTCAATTATTGTGTCGCAGGGGCAGCCCTGGGCTGCTCACGCGCCATCGTGTTGGGGAGTTGAATCAGCGAGGCCCTCGAAGAGCTCCCGCGGCAACAGCCATAATAATTTGCATCCCTCGCGTTCCGATGCTGAGCCAGCATCACCGAGAAGGCAAAGCCACACGGTGCGGTCATGACAGAAGCGCTGGCCTCCCACGCCATAACATGCGGCAAGCCGCGGCGGGGAGGATGGGCGGCTAGCCACCCCGACCGCTCCTCGAGTAGGCCCCATCCCTCCAGCCGCTGCCTCCCTCCGCAGCTCCACACCCACAAACACACCCACGCACCAGGGCCGACTGCACCGGCGCTTCCAAGATAATGCATCTTTCCTTGTCCGCCGACTCGGTTTCCATGTCTGTGTCTCAGAATGGAGTTATAAGGAGCTAAGAAAAAACCTAAACGTCATCAGAGTTATTTATTTTTATTTGAAAGAAGCATTAGTTGCCTTTCCACCTTATAGGAACTCGAGGTGGTTTAGGATGTAAATAATAATAAAATATGCAGAGGGCACAAAACCACTGCTTAAAAACAATAGTTTTAAAGCTGCCAGAAGGCAGCAGAACTAATCCAAAGGCAGCGTAAATACAAACATTGTCGGCTGCCTCCTAAAGATGGAAAAGGAGGGGTCAGGTGCAGCTATAACACTGGTAAGATTTCAATTTTCTCCCTTATAAAACCAGGTGAACTTATTCAGGATTTACATCCAGCATTTCCCTGTAAACCCCGGTTCACAAGTGGTCCCCATTTCCTCTCAGGGAAGACCCCACTAAAAGTGGCCGCCGCCTCCCAAGCATCGCCAGGGATTTCTCGTTCAAGTATGCTCCGTGTTCAGCGACCGCCGTTTTTAACTATCCGGCCTGCTCTCAGATGGGAAGAAAGCAAAGGAACAAGCCAGGGTTGAGCTGCTAAGATTGTGCTGGAAGAATCCTATTAAGAAGATAAGGCGGAAAAGCGTCTCAGCGAACAGCTTCAAGGGACTCCGTGCTCATAATTAAAACACGCTCACTCGATGCACACGCAAACCCAAACGTCACAACTTATGATACCTCCAGAACGTATGCTGTTAAGACACCTAAAATAAATCTGTTTCTTATTCATAAAAACAACAGTGAGGGTTAAATAGCTCCAGTTCTTCTCTTGTACCTTCTCTTGTACGCCGGCATGGCACAGTGGTTAAGTGCAGTGGATGTTAATCTGGAGAACTGGGTTCGATTCCCCACTCCTCCACATGAATGGGGGATTCTAATGTGGTGAACTGGATTTGTTTCTGCACTCCTCTACAGGAAGCCCACTGGGTGACCTTGGGCTAGTCACAGTTGTTTGGGACTTTCTCAGCCCCACCTGCTTCACAAGGGAGAGGAAGGAAAAGGGGTTTGTAAGGGTCTCTTTTTTGTGAGTTGTTTCCAGGAGTGGCGGCGAACCTTTATACTCCAGATGTTATGGATTATATTCCCATTTCGCTGTATTGGCCAATTGGCCATGCTGGAAGGGGCTGATGGGAATTGTAGTCTATAACATCTGGAGTGCCAAAGGTTCACCACCACAGCCTTAAGATTACGAAAAGCGGCGTATAAAAACCAACTCTTCTTCTCCTGTTACTAAATAATACGACAACAATCCAATTGTTGTGGTTGATCAAAGTAATTGCTAAAAAGTATACTTTTATTAACAATGGGCAAAGCGTTCTTTCTTTCCTAGGAGGCAGAGCCAAGTGGGGGGAAGGCCACAGTGCGCAGAAGCGAGCAAGCAGTTTGCCATTCACTGCCTCGGAGAGTGGTGGAGCCTCCTACTTTGGAGGTTTTTAAACAGAGGCTGGATGAACATCTGTCGGGAGTGCTTTGATTGTGTCTTCCTGCATGGCAGGGGGTGGGACTTGACGGCCCTGGGGGTCTCTTCCAACTGTATGATTCTATGAAGACAGGACTCAATCAGGTGTTTTTTGTTCATTGTTAGTTCCTGTCAGAAAACATCCCAAAGTAACAGCGGTGCCTGGGCTTGCTGGGCTCCACGTGGGAGGGTGAAGATCTTCCAGAATGACAGAGATCAGATCCCCTGGAGAAAATGGCTGCTTTGGAGGGTCAGCTCTATGGCACTGTGCATGGAAGAAGCCCCACCCCTTTGAACATAAGAACTAGCTTGCTGGATCAGACCAGAGTCCATCTAGTCCAGCACTCTGCTACTCGCAGTGGCCCACCAGGTGCCTTTGGGAGCTCACCTGCAGGAGGTGAAAGCAAGGGCCTTCTGCTGCTGCTGCTCCCGAGCACCTGGTCTGCTAAGGCATTTGCAATCTCAGATCAAGGAGGATCAAGATTGGTAGCCATAGATCGACTTCTCCTCCATCAATCTGTCCAAGCCCCTTTTAAAGCTATCTGTTAGCAGGCTATCACCAATTCTCCTGTGGTATTATTCCACTTCACTCCAATCACACGCTATGTGAAGAAGTGTTTCCTTTTATGAGTCCTAATTCTTCCCCCCAGCATTTTCCATGAATGCCCCCTGGTTCTAGTATTGTGGGAAAGAGAGAAAAATGTCTCTCTGTCAACATTTTCTACCCCATGCATAATTTTATAGACTTCAATCATATCCCCCCTCAGACGCCTCCTCTCCAAACTAAAGAGTCCCAAACGCTGCAGCCTCTCCTCATAGGGAAGGTGCTCCAGTCCCTCAATCATCCTCGTTGTTCTTCTCTGCACTTTTTCTATCTCTTCGATATCCTTTTTGAGATGCGGTGACCAGAACTGAACACAGGACTCCAAGTGCGGTCGCACCACGGCTTTATATAAGGGCATGACAATCCTTGCAGTTTTATTATCGATTCCTCTCCTAATTATCCCCAGCATAGAGTTTGCCTTTTTCACAGCTGCCATGCATTGAGTGGACATTCCCATGGAACTATCCACTAAGACGCCCAAATCCCTTTCCTGGTCTGTGACTGATAGCACTGACCCCTGTAGCGTGTATGTGAAGTTTGGATTTTTTGCCCCTATGTGCATCACTTTGCATTTTGCTACACTTCGCATTTTGCATCACTCCCTTCCAAAATCCCGCCCTCCCTAGGCTCCACCCTCAAACCTCCAGAAATTTCTAACCCACCACTGGCAAGCTGAGCTGTCCTGCCCCTTTCATGTGGGTCTTAAGGAGATTTCTGCAGGTTGGAGTCTGTGCGATGCATCCCGAGTGCCATTTCATTACTGTTACAAACTGCTTCTTCTGCCAGTCCTGGGACAATTTTCTTCCCCCGCTCCTCCACCCCAACTTTCAGCTGTGTTTTATTCAGCATCCTGACTTAGAGTTCTGGGGAACTCAGAAGCTTGCTCATTATTTTACAGGTCTATTTTGTAGCTGTTCCTGACAAAAGATTGCCACCCCTACTGTGGCTTTTCGGATGACACCCACAGTATTTGTTCTGCAGCCCGCTGTTAACGTATCCAAGTAAAGAGCTTTCAAAACTGCAAAATTGGGAATTGTACTATTCCCAGGCCCTTTTATAGGGCCGTGCCAAAGAATCCCCCGCTGCCAGCGAGGGGGGGAATGCGGGGGGACATTGGGGGATAGGGTAATCATAACCAAAAAGAAGAGCAGAACAAAAAACTAGCTACAAACAGAACAATCTATCTGATCCAAATCTGCACAATTGACACAAAAGGAAAAACATGTATTGAACAGTGAAACAACTATAACAACAGTCTCCAAAAGTATAAATATGTGATCCAGTGTAACTGAGTAAGGTGAAGATCTGTATTGAAGCTAATCAAGTAAATAAGTACATAGAGACATATTATAAAACTTATGAAATACAGTCAGAAATCCAGCAGATGAGTGTAATGGATAGTTTTGGTATCCAACGCCACTCATAAAATAATCTGCTTTTTCTTGGAACAATCAAATGTTTTTGTCTTTTACCATGGAGGTGGACTCAAGACTGGACTACATGAACTGTAGTCAGAAATCCAACAGGTGAGCATGTTCCAGTATTAGTTACCAACTCTAGTAACGTAATCTATTTCTCCATAGGTACACATCATACATGGAGAAGGACCAAACACACACATTTCCCTAAGATGAAGTCAGGAGTCCAGCAGGTAAGTACAATGCAGTATTAATATCCAATTCTAATCACTCAATCATCTCCTTTTTCCTTTACAGAACATAAGAACGTAAGAAAGAGCCTGCTGGATCAGACCAGAGTCCATCTAGTCCAGCACTCTGCTACTCGCAGTGGCCCACCAGGTGCCTTTGGGAGCTCACGTGCAGGATGGGAAAGCAATGGCCTTCTGCGGCTGCTGCTCCCGAGCACCTGGTCTGCTAAGGCATTTGCAATCTCAGATCAAGGAGGATCAAGATTGGTAGCCATAAATCGACTTCTCCTCCATAAATCTGTCCAAGCCCCTTTCAAAGCTATCCGGGTTAGTGGCCATCACCACCTCCTGTGGCAGCATATTCCAAACACCAATCATGCGTTGTGTGAAGAAATGTTTCCTTTTATGAATCCTAATTCTTCCCCCCAGCATTTCCAATGGATGCCCCCTGGTTCTAGTATTGTGAGAAAGAGAGAAAAATTTCTCTCTGTCAACATTTTCTACCCCATGCATAATTTTATAGACTTCAATCATATCCCCCCTCAGACGTCTCCTCTCCAAACTAAAGAGTCCCAAACGCTGCAGCCTCTCCTCATAAGGAAGGTGCTCCAGTCCCTCAATCATCCTCGTTGCCCTTCTCTGCACTTTTTCTATCTCTTCGATATCCTTTTTGAGATGTGGCGACCAGAAGTGATCACAGTACTCCAAGTGCGGTTGCACCACTGCTTTATATAAGGGCATGACAATCTTTGCAGTTTTATTATAGATTAATCACATGCCGACGTCACTCCTTATATGCCCAGATGTAACATCATCACACCGCCGGATGGTGCCGGGGATGCTCTGGCAACAAGGACAACACCGTGCGTTACAGAGCAGCCAAACACCCCCAAGCTACCTTGAACCCCGAGGCAAGGCAGGATATCAGCGTCTAAATAAATGAAATAAATGAAATAAATGAATGAAAACAAATAAAACGGGAAAGGGAACAAGGACCTCTGAGCAGAAAGGCGAGCAAGAACAATATGAATGACTGTAATCAAGCGCGAGAAAAATATCTGCATTCGGGGAAAGGGCGTAACGACACAAATATCACAATGACGGACGGCCGTGTAACAAAACCATCCAATATAATTATAATACCAATAACAGAACGAACATTGTGTGAACGAGGAACGAGGGGGAAAGCATAAATTCAACATTTATGCACAGAAAGCAACAGCGGAAGGTAATAAAAGGAGCACTGAGCCTCAACGTTTATATAGGAGAAATGACTCAAGACCACGGCCGGCTTTAAGCAGACTGGACCAATTGCTCGCGATCATGGCCCTGCACCTAAGGGGCCCCTGTAGGTAGGATAACCTATTCTATGTTCTATTCCATGTTGTCAAATACCCATGCCCAATTGCTGCCATCCTTTACGCCAAACGTACGGGCTGCGTACCATCAACCCCTTGAGGGCTCTTATTCGGCCTGAGTTTTTCAAGAACTGGACAGCCAAGCCCAGTGTTGAACTGTGGGCACCGTTTGCAATGTCCACGTGGACTTCGAAGGTGGTGGACACAGCTCAACGCTGGACCCCAGCCAGGCCAAGCCAGCAGTTCCACACTGGGCTCGGTCTGGCGAGTGCTGGCAAAGCTCGGACTGGATAAGAGTCCTCAAGGGGTCCAGTCGGGCCCAGGGGCTGTATGTTTTAACAACCATGCCTACGTTATCACTGATCTTTGCTGTGAACCTGGGAACCCACAAAAATTTTTTTCCATCTGGGCACTGCAGGTCCTCAGACCCGCCCTGCTGTAGACATAAGCGTATCTAGGCAAACTGGAGCCCGGGGACAAAACTTGAGCTGGCACCCCCCACCCCCACCCAGTATGGGCGGCCACCCTCCCCCACCCCGACCAAACAATGATTTTTGCACCAGCTCACAAAACACCTCCCACCGCCAGCAGAACATACATGGTTCTCCCCCACCAACTCTCTTTCCTAATTTTGCCCTCACACCAACCCTATGAGGTAGGTTGTTAGCCTGAGAAACAGCTCCAAGCCAGTGCAAGTGGGTATTAAGCATGTAAATCTCTCACAAATCACCCCCAGCAAAACATTTACCAAACAAATGTTAGCATCATCTCTCACAAAACACCTCCAGTGGAATCCACCCCCCAAACAGCATCACTTTCAATGGTGTTTAAACTAGGGAGCCCAGATTCTTCTTTTAAATCCACCTTAAAGGGAGAATCTGGGGTCCCCAGTTAAAACAACATTGAAACTGATGCTGTTTGGGGGTGGATTCTCTCCCACCTTGAAACAGCATCACTTTTAATGTTTAAACTGGGGACCTCACATTCTCCCTTCAAGTCCATGCCAAAGCGGGTGGATTTAAAAGGAGAATCTGGGGAAATTTAGGGGGTGCCTGCTGTCAGGGGTGCAATTATTAAGCTAGCAGTGCCAAAATTTCAGGGTATGTTTAGGAGACTCTCCTGATGATACCACTCAGGTTTGGTGAAGTTTGGTTCAGGGGGTCCAAAGTTATGGACCCTCAAAGGTGTAGCCCCCATCTCCTATTAGCTCCCATTGGAAACAATAGGGGATGGGGGCACCCCTTTTGGAAGGATTTTCAGGATAAAGGTGACAGGAGATTTGTGAATTAATTCACCATTTCCTGGACCATCTTTATTCTAGAAATCTCCTCTGGGGTCCTAGTGCCCACCTAGCTCTGTCCCCAAGGCATGATGATTGTCTATACTTGTGAAGGACTGGAAGAACTCTCCTTTCCTAGGTACAAGGACAAGCCAAGTCGCATGAAGTAATCCAAATGATTTGACAAGGAGTTAAGGGGCTCCAGTGAGTCCGAAGCACTTAACCACAAGTGAAGGAGGTCTCTGCACAGTTCGCTGACCGGGCCTGGCCTCTTCCTCATTAACCTTGTCTGGAAGCAGGTAACTCAGTTGCGTTTAGGGGCCATTCACTTCTGAAGCACAGCCGACAGGATTACCTGCCTCCGAGGAAGCTGCTGCTGCATCACTGCCTGAGACACGGCACTGACCTTCCAATTAGGAAGCATTTCCAGATCAGTGACTCACGCAGAGGTACGTGGAAGGAGCTCTTTTGAGAACGGGTAATTCTTAATCCTTGCAGGCTCTAAGAATAAACCTTTCGGAAAATAAAAGCGAAGAGAGACTCCTATTCTACACTGGGGGCAGATGGCCCATCGCTTAGGCCACCGGGGATCCACGGGCCTTTTCCAGTCTACAACCTTCTCCAGAGAACTGTGACCTGGAACACCTGGTTACTCCTCCTTTCTGGAAGACGGCAGTTCTACGGAGAGCTGATTGATTGTCCCTAGTGATGGTCCCGAAGCCACCTGCAGCTGGGCCAGAGTGTTGACTGGTTGGCCCCTCGGACAATCAGGGAGTCAGTCCTCCCCACTGACTGCCGCAGAGTTTAACGCCAGACACCTACATGAAAACAAAACAAAAAGGAAAGCCACGCAGACAGCTGGCTGGGTGGCCCTTTGGATAACCCTTTGGGTGGCCCATTTCTCCTCACCGCTGCCGAATGGTTTAATTTTATTTTCAATGGTGTTTAAACTAGGGAGCCCAGATTCTCCTTTTAAATCCACCTTAAAGGGAGAATCTGGGGTCCCCAAACGACATTGAAAGTGATGCTGTTTTGGGGTGGATTCTCCCCCACCCTGAAACAGCATCACTTTCAATGTTTAAACCGGGGACCTCAGATTCTCCCTTTAAATCCATGCCGAAGGGGATAGATTTAATAATAATAATAATAATAATAATAATAATAATAATAATAATCATCATCATCATCATCTTTATTAGGCATTGAGAGAATAAAAGAAAGAAAGAAAACAAGCATTGGTAGGAAGGGGGTGGATTTAAAAGGAGAATCTGGGGAAATTTGGGGGTGCCTGCTGTCAGGGGTGCAATTATTAAGCTAGCAGCGCCAAAATTTCAGGGTATGTTGAGGAGACTCTCCTGATGATACCACCCAAGTTTGGTGAAGTTTGGTTCAGGGGGTCCAAAGTTATGGACCCTCAAAGGTGTAGCCCTCATCTCCTATTAGCTCCCATTGGAAACAAACCTCACCAAACCTGGGTGATATCATCAGGAGAGTCTTCCGAAGAATCCCTGAAATTTTGGTGCTGCTAGCCCTGTGGTGGCGAACCTTTGGCACTCCAGATGTTATGGACTACAATTCCTATCAGCCCCTGCCAGCACGGCCAATTGGCTATGCTGGCAAGGGCTGATGGGAATTGTAGTCCATAACATCTGGAGTGCCAAAGGTTCGCCACGACTGAT